>NC_043017.1:28501835-28524335 GCF_006345805.1 Octopus sinensis
TCAGAACGGATTGAAGGGCTTGGAAAAATTGATATAATTCACTTGTGGGTGGAAAGCATGTCACAGATTTGAATCTGGTCGAGCATAATCGCAAGAAGTAATAGTATTATTTATTTTGCCAAATATTAAAAACTTTATCCTTTTGTAATCAGTCATTTAAACATTATTTGCTTATAAGTACATACCAGAACATATGTTCCCATTGTAGATGCTCAATGTATGTTTTCTGCCCCCCATATTATTTTATTGAAACATTTTCATAAAATTTTAAAATGTAAGCTTAACAAATGTGGTCGTCTAGTATTTTTTAATTTTTTTTTTTTGCCCATGAATCTTTTGCATCAAAATGTATCAAGATCGCAGATTTCAAGCTAGAAGTTTAAGATTGTAATTAAGTAAAAAATAAAACATATGTGAGTTGTGGTAGAGAAACTTAGATATGCTTATCAATTGAAGAGAAATAACCGCTTAAAATAAATATTCCTCGTACCTAATTGGAAGAAATGAAGACCGATGATTTTAAAATTCATTATAAATCTATCGTATTTAACCTGAAATTGTTGAGCACAATTCTCTTTTATCAGTTCTGAAATTAATATTTATAGCACTACAAGGAATGTGGAGTAGCAGGAGCAACAGAGCTTCGGACTACTCTCTGAATAACTTTGTGTATTTAATCCAACATTGGATTAATATTTAATACAATATTTAATATTTATATGATATCTACTAAGAAATTTTAATTCTTTACAGTAATAGATGTACTACACACGAATTATCGACCGATTCAAAGTACTAGTTTTGTTAATGGTGGTTTTTAAGAACCCATTTACAAGCGTGAATACATGAAAAGCCAGTCTCAATACTCGTTTTTAAAGGGCGCCGCCTGGAAAATAGAATTGTGTATAATTCTTCAAGGGAGGGATAACAGAAATAATTTCCAATCTTATAAGCCTATAATTTCCCATTCCACAAAAAAAAGAAACTTTTTTCACGTCATTCAGGTTCCAAATAAATTTACTGAGGCTGGCTCTAGAAGACTTGTTCCTGTTATTAAAGATCTAAATATGATTAGATATGGCTCACTTTATAGAATTTTGCATTGGCCCTACGTAATAGAAACTTTTACCTTACATCTGTAAACAACATGTTTTGCTTATAATAATTTTAAAATAAACATTTACTGCTAACCTTGCAAACACAAAATATATTTTCATAACTACTCGTATTATTATTATTATTATTATTATTATTCTGTTTTATATCATTACATTCAGTATGATTGCTATTTGCCATATTACCTATATTCGAGAGGTTGAGATGGGATTTAATTTGAGTTGTTTCCCCTTGTACACTAGATTACACAAGTACGCTTCTCTCACTAACATTTATTCTAATATATAAGCAAGAATATATACAAGCATTTACAAACGTACAAATATAGATACATAAATATTTTAAACACACACACACGCGCACATACATACATATGTATATGTATACATATACACAGAAGTGACTGAATACGGATATTAGATCCAGGCTGGTATATTTGAAGCACTATAATATGATCCAAGTTGTGGTTAACCGCATCGAATGAAATGGAATAACTCGGGATTATTTAATAACACGATATCTAATTAACAGAGGCATATGCAGGACAAAGGTTTACTCCGAATATACTGTACAAAACAACGTAATAGTAAAAATGGTGCGGATATATAATTCTCCTTTATCTTAATGTATTTTAATTGTGTATATACACGTATATGTATGTATATATATATATATATATATATATGTGTGTGTGTGTGTGTGTGTGTAGATAGATAGATTCAAATGAATATGGTACTTCAGTTAGATGCACCAGAATTTTGTATGGTGTTATCTATATAAATCCATGGGGTGATTATAATCAAAATAAATGGCTGATGATTGATTAACATTTTAAAACTGTTGTAATACTTACAAAGTTTAATAAAATGATGTAGCGTGAAACGATCGTGTATATATATATATATATAATATATATATATATATATATATGGGCGAGTGTCATATATGTATGAATATAGCTGAAACACTCCTGTCACAACCTGGGACCTTGAACATTGCTTAAATGCAAGAAAGTATACTAGTCCCTTAATATTTGATATTCAATATTTCATCTAATCAATAACACTAACAATACTTCATTTCATTTTACTGTATATACTATTTATACTATATATTCTATATTCTACATTAATATTATAAAGAATATAAATAAAACATAACAAACAGACAGAGTTGGAATTCCTTTGAATAATATATAGATATATATATATACATATGCGTGTATATATATATATATATATATATATATGTACCAGAGTAAACACATAAATGAGAAACAAGGTGGAAAAAAGAGTACTCAAATACCAGGGGTAGAGTAATTGGCATATCGGTTCTATTCTAGCAAACTCTGTCCGACGAACGGGAACGTGAAACTCAGAGTAACAGGTTTTGTTGAATTTTCTGCTGCTTTTAAATAAAGTATATATATATATCTATATATACGTATATGTATGTTTATATATATTTGCATATATGCATGTGTATAAATATACTTATATGTATGTGTATATATATATAGTACACGTACGCTCACACACTCATGCAGACACACACATATATACACATACATATTCACTCATATTCGGTGCGAGTAAACTTTTACATATGTGAAATACAGAATATTTAATTTCAACTGAATTTGAAATTTAGTATTAAATTTACTATACTGAAAATCAATTAATTAAGTATCAGTGCTGTAAATAATTAATTTCTAATTTAAGGCATGAGGAGAAATTTTAATTGAAATTATAATTCCTTTAAAATTGAACGTTCAATATTTCATGTGCGTAAAAGGTTCTTAATATCATCAGTGTATTTAAATATATGTCTGTATGAACGTAATTAATTATGAATGAATATGCGTTGCTAGGACAAATGGTTGAAAAGCTTCGTACACAAGCACTAGTATGCATTTCAATCGCTTTGCCTGGCATCTAACGCCTCTTAATTTTGCATTAACCTCGTGTCAACGCAAGCTTTCGCCTGCTTTACACAAATACATTATGCGGTCAGTTTTGTTCTATGCTATGCTTCGCTCATATATCTCACTGACACACACACAAACACACACACAAATACACACACGTGCACAGATACACATAAACTCTACACCTGATATGTATTATTTTATTCTTTTAGTTATTTCAGTCGTTTTGACTGCGGCCATGCTGGAGCACCAACTTGAAGTGTTTTTTTGTCGAATAATTCAACACCCACAACTTATTTTTAAGCGTAATATTTACTCTGTCGCTAACTTTTGCTGAACCGCTAAGTTACGGAGGGACTTAAACACACCAATACTGGTTGTTAAGCAATGATGGTGGAAGGGGGAATTGCACAGACACACACACACACACACACACACACACCACACACACACACACACACACACATATATTATTAATATTTGAGGGAATAAAATCCAAAACTTACAAGGAAAAAATTCAATTTAGAAATACTAAATTAAATTTCACACAATATAATATATTTTATATAAAATTGTATATATATATATATGCCTTCTTTCAGTTTCCGTCTACCAAATCCACTCACAACGCTTTGGTCGGCCCGAGGCTATAGTAGAAGACAGTTGCCCAAGGTGCCACGCTGTGGGACTGAAGCCGAAACCATGTGGTTGGGAATCAAGCTTCTTACCACACATATACCGCCTGCGACTATATATGTACTTTAGGTTAAAATATATTTGCGTGATATTTTAAATTCTAAAGTCAACTTCCCTGCAGTTACCTTTGAGAAAAACTCTCTCTCTTATGGTAAAAGGTGTAAAAACAACACATTTTATGCAGTGCTTGCCCCTATCAAATTCCCAGACGGTCATTTCTTACTTTAACCTACCTCAATGGCAGATACTGAAGATATATAACCCTGGGCAGATTCAAAGCCGCAGATTTAACAAAAAAAATCAGTCAATATCAGTGGTTGATTTGCGCTTTTGGTCCTCTTGATCGGGATAAATATAACAACATCAACGCCAAGCAATGATATGTAATAAACGAAATTAAGTTGAGTTACAATATTTTTTGACATTTATTTGTAAGTACAATGCAGTTACCGTGGAGACAAAAATTCTCATTTAAAGGAAAATGTGTAAAATCACCATATCTGCTTAGCGCGTCCATATATCGGTTTCTCGCCCCTTCGCCTTCTTCAATGGAAAATACCGAAGATATATAACCCTGGGCAGATTCAAAGCCGCAGATTTAACAAAACATCAGTCAATATCAGTGGCTGCTTTGCGCTTTTGGTCCTCTTGATCGGGATAAATATAACAACATCAACGCCAAGCAATAATATGTAATAAACGAACTTAAGATGAGTTATATTTTTTGACATTATTTTAATGCAGTTACCGTGGAGAGAAAAAAATCTCATTTAAAGGGAAAGGTGTAAAAACA
The DNA here is from genome assembly GCF_006345805.1 of Octopus sinensis. NCBI lineage: Eukaryota > Metazoa > Mollusca > Cephalopoda > Octopoda > Octopodidae > Octopus > Octopus sinensis. The sequence goes on from NC_043017.1 coordinate 28,506,368, forward strand.
CCATATCTGTTCAGCGCTTCCATCTATCCTAGACGACCGTTTCTCGCCCCTTCGCCTTCCTCAATGGAAAATACCGAAGATATATAACCCTGGGCAGATTCAAAGACGTAAATTTAACTTTTTAAAAATCGATCAACTAAGTTGCGCTATTGCGCTAATACTATTATATTTATCCCGAATAAGAGATCGAATCACTCAACTCAGTCAGCGATGGCGGCTAGGATATTTGCCTCCGTATCTAGAAATATATAGACGATTAGATACACGAAAGATCGACAAATAAATAAATAGTTGGATGCGTATTTGTGTGTGTCTATGTATGAATGTTTCAGACCATGTGTGTATATGCACATATATGCATATGCATACATATATTGATGTTTCTATGCTTGCTTGTGTGCACATGCATGTCTGTGAGCATGTATGTATGTATTCTATTACAAGTGTACGTATGAGGTTAGACGAGATAGGAACAGATCGGAAATGATTATTCATATGCATTTATTTTATAAATTCTGAATAGATAACGATATGACCCCGTTTTGGAAATACACAGCCATATCACGAAATATGACACTAGTAACGGGATTAATACTATTTGTAAATATCGATAAGTCTTTGGAATAAATTACTGGTCCTGATATGTAAATATCCTAAGCTGGACTGAGGGGTAGCCGTATTAATATCATCAACATCTGCAAGAACAACAATAACAAACGAAACCATTTTCAATTGAGCAAAACCATTAACAATAATATTGAAAATATTTATTCAGTTGAAATTAAAACATGAAAATCTGTGTGAAACGAATAAAGAAAAATGCAGAAAGAAATGGCGTTCTTAAAAAATCAATAGGATCTTTTCGGTTTGAACGGCAGTTTTTTCTAGCAGTGTCATATGAAATTGTCACCCATAATTATAACCCTAATATCGATCTATTGCATTTCAATCTATTTTAGGGATAGGGTTAGGGATGTGGGGAAGGGTGTATTTTTTCTTCACAAATGTAAATAAACGCAATCTGTTTCTTAAACGAGGGACATATTCATACGGCACAGAATGTTGTTTACCTCAATGGACGTCAGTGATTGGTTGAAATTGAAGAAATTGAAGCAAAAACAACGACAAATATCTTACAAACTATAGAATTTTCTCAATAAAGCCAAGAGAAAAAGATGTTTTATAAACACATTCTACCAGTATACAAAGTTTATATTTTTTTAGTTACCTAGAAATTATGTTAAAATCTGCCGTTCAAACCGAAAAGATCTAATCAATATAATACAACAAATTCTAGAGGTTAAAAAAACTGAAGAAAATTCTGTTCACGAAAATATTCTTATACTATCACGCTTCTACCATAAAAAGATATTTGAACAAAGTATCAAAATAATGTACGTGGCAGATATAAAATATGTAATGGTATAGTACGTTACAATAAAGGATGTTTGAGTTAAGTAAAAAGAAATGTCGGTAAAATTTTCACCCCCAATAAATTAAAAAAAAAAAACGAAAACAGCTTAATCTATAACATGTTACTGCAAATATGGCATAGTATAGTTGACGATGTACTCGTTAAAATGGTAAGGTCTACAATCAACAGGTAAGCATGTAAGGTTTCCTAGTTACTCAGTCACAGCAGTTTTCTATCGAAATGGAGGTGCAAAAGAAAGTTTCCAAATACAAAGACCTGGAAATAGAGGTAACTCGAATGAGTAATCTAAAAACAGAAACAATTCCTATCATAGTGGGCACATTAGGTATGATAAAAAAATATTCAGACAAATACATTACAAAAACACCAGGACTTAAATATATATATATATATATAATATGCAGAAAATTGCACTACTGGGCACTGCACACATCCTACGCAACACAATTTCAATACAGTAACAATAAGAGCATTACAACAAACCACAGCACATAGCCAAGGCACACAGAGCTGTGCTCGGTAGTGAAGTCAAACCTCGTAATAAAAATAAAACTACTGAATAATAGTAATAATAATAATAATAATAATAAATGCCATGATGCAGTACCAGGCAGTGGCTCTCATGGCTTCTGATCTTAGCTGATTGGAAGTGTTATCATGTACTTTGTTTTGTCTTGGTATAAAAGATGGTCTTCAGCAAATATTCTGCTCAATACCACAGATTTGCTTCTCAGTTGTTTAACCTTAACCAGGTGAGCGTGTCCCTTAATGGCTGACGATATGTACATCTCTGATCAAGAGTAGAAGTAGTGGGGAGGGGACATCATAGGCATGTCTTGAGAGGGATTCTTTGAGGTTTGAATGATTCACCTCTGGAAACATGGGTGTTTCATTCAACATCCTTAAACAACCCTTAATCATGGACCTTTTGAGTGGGATGGGTTATCCAACCAGAAGAAAATTCTAACTGGGCCCCACTCGCAAGCTCATGTGCTATTTATCTTGTTATGAGATCACCATGTCGCGCACATATGTTTGTGATGCATGTGCCTGGTGTACCCTTATCAGACGGGTAGTCATGATGGGTATACTTGCCTTTGTATATTTTACCCCTGTGTCACTTTGATGGCATGCACTGCTCTCTCACTAAATAATAATAACTACAACAACAACAGCAACAGTAGCAACAATATTAAGAAGAACAAACATAACAGCTACATCAAAAATGATAACGCTTTTCATTATAGACACAAAGCCTAAAATATGGGCAGGGCGTGATTTAGTTGACCCCTTTACTCAACTGCTAATTAGTTCTTAGTTTATCGACCCCGAAAGAATAAAAGGCAAAGTCGACTTTTGTGGCACTTGAAATAAGAACGCAAAGAGCCGGAGGTAATGGAGTTAAGCATTTATCTTCTTGTCATAAAAGAGTTGCATGCCCTCCCGTTACAAATCGCATAAATCTAATATTGTTTCCATGATTTTAAGAAACTATATCCACGGAATCTTGTTACACTTGAATTGCCCTTCACCACTCTCCATTAATGCCGTGATTCGTATTTAAGACTTGTCACATGCGAGAAAGCTTAGCATATAAATAGTAACTTTACAAACACCTTGCGAATCAAAGACACGGGAACTATGATATAATTTTGTAAAACACCTCGGTCAGTTATATAATTCCTTGGTCCGACAAAATATTTTGACGTATGACGACAAAAGTATTACATTCGAAGTAAGTTAAATATACATGTATCTTTTTTTATATTTTTGTTAGTATGCTGAGTGTGAAAATATCATATATATTGGACTTACAATGACACGTAAGTGCTGCGTCATCTTGCATTTGATATTCTCTTCCTCACTCTCTCTGTCTCTCTCATATATATATATATATGTATATATATATATATATATATATATATATATATGCATGTCTGTATTGTATATATGTAATACGTTCTTTATATATATATATATATATATATATACACACACATATATATGCATAAATATATATTTGTGTATATATATGTGTGTGTGTGTAGGTATAAATATATATATATGTATGTATATATATGTGTGTGTGTGTATATATATATATATAATGTATGTATATATATATATATGTATATATATATATGTATCTATGTATATATATGTATCTATGTATATATATATATATGTATATATATGTATCTATGTATATATATGTATCTATGTATATATATGTATCTATGTATATATATGTATCTATGTATATATATGTATATATGTATGTATATATATGTATGTATATATATATATATGTATGTATAATATATATGTATCTATGTATATATATGTATCTATGTATATATATATATATGTATATATATGTATCTATGTATATATATGTATCTATGTATATATATGTATCTATGTATATATATGTATATATGTATGTATATATATATATATGTATATATGTATGTATATATATATATATGTATATATGTATGTATATATATATATGTATGTATATATGTATGTATATATATATATGTATGTATATATGTATATATATATATATATATATATATATAGGGAGAGAGAGAGTGAAGAAAAGTGAGACAAATCTCATACTTACGTATGTAGTATACACACATACATATACATAAATACATATACATATGTATATATATATATATATATATATATATATATATATATATTTGTGTATTTCTGTGTATGTATGACTTTAAGTTAGCGTGTGTATATACGTAATTATGGTTGCATGCACATATACATACGTAAATATATACACTCACGCACACAGAGACACACACAGAGGCGCATACAGGCACGCACGTATATGTATTTATGTATATATATATATATATATATATTCGTATATTCCCTCTACCTATTAAGATATTGAATTTTCTGTCCATCATTATCTGTGTGCATCGGAAGGTAGAAAAGTTTAGTGTTTCAGTTGCTAATGCTTTGATATTTTTCTGCTTCGTCAACCTTTATACGAACAGTTTAGTCAATAAACCGGAAAACTGTTATCTGGAACAGATGACTTATAATGTTTAAAACTTATATAATTTACTAGCGGTATCGCCCGGCGTTGCTCGGGTTTGTAAGGGAAATAACTATATAAGCATTTTTAGAGAGTTATAGCCAAATAATAGCAAAAAATGCATTAAAAATGCAAAAAAAATGATGGTGAATGTTTTTAAAAATCGTATCTTCATCGTAGACATTTTTAGAGAGTTACTTCCCTTATATAATAGCGAAAAAATGCATTAAAATGGAAAAGAATGATGGTAAATTATTTTTAAAATCGTAGACTCATCGTAGACGCGCGCTAATACCCAGACGGGCTCGATATGAATCAGGACTATAAGATACCCGGTTTTGGTTAAACTGCACCGCAAAATGTGGGATTAGTTAGGAATCTAAATCGTAGGAGTCCTCACTTTTATATATAAAGATATATTACACAACGTATAACGTTTGTTAGTACCATTGTTTAAACAGAGGGTCAGCCCCGATCGAGCCCGTAGTAATGATATTAAGTGATTCAAACTCCACATAGTCGTCTATTTATAACTGTTAAAATATATGTACGGTGGTGTTCTGAGACTGACGCTGTTTTTAATGTGCTTGCTTGTTTAGATAGCAGGGTTGCATAGCGTGGCGGTGAGCAAGAGTTAACATCTATTCGTAAGAAAAGATTTTACTATGATTAATTAGACTTACGTCCTTAGTGATAGTGTTTAATTTTCATCGTAGAACTATTTTTGCCTGTGCACCTTTCTGATCATGGTGATCGCAAATTTTGGCGCAAGGACAGCAATTTCGGTGGTGTTTGTATGGTACTTATTATATCGAATCCGGTCTACTGGGATTTTTAGCCGAGCAAATGTTAGATTTCATTGCATGCACATAAGCTCTTTGCGTTCTTATTTCAAGTGCCACAGAAGTCTACTTTGCCTTTTATTCTTTCGGGGTCGATAAACTAAGAACTAATTAGCAGTTGAGTAAAGGGGTCAACTAAATCACGCCCTGCCCATATTTTAGGCTTTGTGTCTATAGTGAAAAACGTTATCATTTTTTTATATAACTGTTATGATTGTTCTTCTTAATATTGTTGCTACTGTTGATGCTGTTGTTTGTATACTTACGATGTTTTCTTGTCTTGCTGAAAGACAAGAAAACATGAAAGCTAGAAATAAATGTGTCCCGTTTATTTTAACTGTCAATGATATACCGTTATGAAAAATTCCATAACTTGCTTACTGCCATTCTTCCTGAAAAAATTTAATTATGTCTTTCTTTTGATGAAAGGATGCACTTTAAGAGTGATTTGCCTACTATTTGTAGTAGCTCAAGTTACCACAGGGACACCTATGTATATGTGTGTGGCTGTGTGTTTTGTTGTGGTGAAAACTGATTTTTCTCAGTATTTTAAAAGAAATCTGGACATCTATATTACTGGTAACCATTCAACTTCAAATTACAGCTTATAATTGTTGAAAGTCCAGTAGACTGATATACACATATAGTGGAGGCACATGGCCTAGTGGTTAGAGCAGCGGAATCGCGGTCGAGGGAGCGCGGGTTCGAATCTCAGACCGGGTGATATGTGTGTTTATGAGCGGAAACACCTAAGCTCCACGCGGCTCCGGCAGAAGGTAATGGCGAAACTTCTGCTGACTCTTTCGCCACAACTTTCTCTCACTCTTTCCTGCTGCATCTTGCAGCTCACCTACGACGGACCAGCGTCCCGTCCAGGTGGGGAACCTATACGCCAAGAAACCGGGAAACCGGCCCTTATGAGCCAGGCATGGCTCGACAAGGAACAAACAAACAAACAAAAAATATACGTATAGCTTTAGTCTATAAAGCGGAACTTCACTACGAAGTTTTGAACTCATTACGCTGTGGTTAGGAATCAATTACCTTAAATTTGAAGCCATTCAGTTTTTAGTATTTCGACTGTCGCCATGGTAGGGCATCGCCTTCAAAACTTTGATTAATCCTACTGACCTCTATATGAATTTGAATCTGGCATTTATTTTATAGATCTTTGCTTGATGAATTGCTAACAAATACGGACACAATACTCGATGTAGCAACAATTTTAAACACACACACACACACACATATTAAGTGCAAGTACGACAGTGTGGTTGAGAGGTTTGCTTCCCAACCACATGGTTCCACGTTCAGTCACTCTGGATGGTACACTGAGCACGTGCTTCCTGCTATAGCCCTGGGTCAACCACAGAAATGTGACTGAATTTGGTAGGCAGAAACTGCAGCGTTGTTCATCGGAAAATCACTGAAAAACATATTTATAAAGAGTTGTCTGTTTCATACTCCTTGTTTGCCGATTCAAATAATACCATGTGGCTAATACATACATACTTCCATACATACATAAATACATATGTGTATGTATATACATATACCCTTTACTTTTATATATATATATATATATATGTATATATACTTATATGGATATATATACACATATACACATAAGTACGATTGTATCAAATATACATACACATAAATATTAACTATTTATATATATATACATGTGGTTATATATACACAGATATACACATGTGTGTTTATAAATGTATATATATGTACATATGTATATACATATATATATATATGTATATATATATATATATATATGTATATATATATATATTATATATATATATATGTATATATATATATGTATATATATATGTATATATAGATATGTATATATATGTATTATATGTGTATATATATATAGTATATATATATATATATGTATATATACATATATACGTTGGTTTTCTGTTTAGTATATACATATATATATATATATATATATATTTATGTATATATATATATATATATATATATATATATAGATGGATATATATAGATATATGTGTATGATATAGTTAGTTGTGTGTATATAATGATAGAATTATTATGTATTTATTTTATTTTGTGTATGTTTTATGCTTATGATTTTATGTCTGATGGTTAGTTATGAATAATTTCTTCTATTGTTCAAGACAAAAATAACAAAATCTCTCAAGATTTGGCAGGTGGTATTTGGAAATATTTCCCTGTTAGCGTCAGAAAATTTGTGTAAACTGTGTCTGGATTGAGAAGGAAAAGTGTGATATAAATTTGTGTATTTATTTTGAAGTGTATGAAAACTGTGTTGAAGTTAGATAATGCTACGGTAAGTATACTACACATTTGTTGTACATTTGAGAGGCAATCGATTTATACTTTCTTTGGTAGGCATCTCTCGAGTATTTATTTTGTATAGCCATATATTGCAGAGCAAAGAGTCTTAAACTCTACTTTAAAACTGGTAGTTTAAAAGGAAGCTAATTCAAATTTTTACTGTCGTAGATGTGATTTTTCTTTTACTCTTTTACTCTTTTACTTGTTTCAGTCATTTGACTGCGGCCATGCTGGAGCACCGCCATTAGTCGAGAAAATCGACCTCGGGACTTATTCTTTGTAAGCCCAGTACTTATTCTATCGGTCTCTTTTGCCAAACCGCTAAGTAACGGGGACGTAAACACACCAGCATCGGTTGTCAAGCAATGCTAGGGGGACAAACACAGACACACAAACACACACACATATATATATATATATATATATATATATATATATATATATATTATATACATACACACATATATACGACGGGCTTTTTTCAGTTTCCGTCTACCAAATCCACTCACAAGGCATTGGTCAGCCCAGGGCTATAGCAGAAGACACTTGCCCAAGATGCCACGCAGTGGGGCTGAACCCGGAACCATGTGGTCGGTAAACAAGCTACTTACCACACATCCACTTCTGCGCCTATTGTGAAAGATTTACCAATAAATTAGTGACCGTACCCTTGTTGGGATTTAGAAAGGAAGATAGATTTTTCAGTAATATCCGGGACGAAATTATCTTAAACTTTTGAGAGGATATAGGTCTGTCTACGTCAGTATGTGTGATGGATTTGCAGCTGAGGTTTTGTTGGGCTTTAAGAGAAGATCATCAATTTGGTTTTAATGTTTTGATAGGTGCAGGAGGGGTTGTGTGGTAAGTAGCTTGCTTACCAACCGCATGGTTCCGGGTTCAGTTCCACTGCGTGACACCTTGGGCAAGTGTCTTCTTCTATAGCCTCGGACCGACCAATGCCTTGTCAGTGGATTTGGTAGACGGAAACTGAAAGAAGCCTGTCATATATATATATATATATATATATTATATATATATATATATATATGTGTGTGTGTGTGTGTGTGTGTGTGTGTCTTTTGTGTCTGTGTTTGTCTCCACAAGATCGCTTGACAACCGATGCTGGTGTGTTTACGTCCCCCGTAACTTAGCGGTTCAGCAAGAGAGACCGATAGAAAAAGTACTAGGCTTACATAGAAGAAGACCTGGGGTCGATTTGCTCGACTAAAGGCGGTGCTCCAGCATGGCCGCTGTCAAATGACTGAAACAAGTAGAAGATAAAAGAGATAAGAGAGATTCCAAGTGCCATTATATTAAATATTTGCGAAAAGTAACCATGCCACGCACAAAAAATTCTTTAAAACTGTCAGATTTTCAAAGAGTTTGTATTGTTGGGCAATATGAGGTTGGTCTTAGCCAGTGAAAATCTTCCAAAAACACCTAAAGCTCCACGTGGCTCCGGCAGGGGGTGGTAGTGAATCCTGCTGTACTCTTTCACCACAACTTTCTCTCACTCGTTCTTCATGTTTCTGTTGTACCTGTATTTCAATGGGCTACCCTCGCCGAATCTCCCCGAGAAGTACGTTATGGGTACACGTGTCTGTGGAGTGCTCAGCCACTTGCACGTTAATAAATGAGCTGCGACGTCAGTAGTTCCAAGCGGTATCGGCCTCTTTGCCTTTCCCTTGGATAACATCGGTGGCGTGGAGAGATGAGGCTGGTATGCCTGGGCCCCGGACTTGTGTCTCGGAGAGTAACTTTCTAGGTGCAATCCCATGATCATTCATGAACGAAGGGGGTCACAACTGCTTGCTGGCGTTACCGTTCATAAATTATAATGGTGTGACAGCCTTGTGATAATGTATAAATTTTAAGTGAAATGCAGTGTATCATAATATTGAGTATTAACTCAGATTTGTTGGGTAGTACGGTTATGTTGTAAAGCAATGAACTGGAATAGTTCCAACGTTCTCCCTTTTGTTACTTCATATCTTATTTCATATATTAACAATGCGATTACTTTAAATATTTATAAACTAAAAATTATACATTACTGCTTCTCTTAGAAACTGTTTAGTTATTTAATCAGACACAGAGTGTAGAGTGCACTGTTACGCTATGCGGTCCCTTATATGATTTCACACTTGATTTTCAACCTGTCAGAAGTGTTCTTTTAATTATGAATCGCCAAATAATTGCCATCAATGGGATCTTTTCGGTTTGAACGGCAGTTTTTCTAGCGGTGTCATATGAAATTGTCACCCATAATTATCACCCTAGTATCGATCTATTGCATTTCAATCTGTTTTAGGGTCAGGGGTAGTTAGGGTTAGGGGTGGGGGGAAGGGTATCTTTTTTTCTTCACAAATGTAAATGAACCCAATCTGTTTCTTAAACGAGGGACATATTCATACGGCACAGAATGTTTTTACCACAATAGACGTCATTGATTGGTTGAAATTGAAGAAAAAAACAACAAATATCTTACAAACTATAGAATTTTCTTTATAAAGCCAAGAGAAAAAGATGTTTTATAAACACATTCTACCAGTATACGAAGTTTAAAAGTGTTTAGTTACGTGGAAATTATTTTAAAAAACTGCCGGTCAAACCGAAAAGATCCGTACGCCGTGCTATCTATAGCATCCAAATTTCATTGGAAACACCACGTACAATCTTAGAATAAATGACATCTTTTTCACAGCTGAAGTGCCGTTCAAAACGGTTTAATTCTATGCGATATTACATCCGGCTAAACCATACAAAGAACAAATTTATTTGGTTTACAAGGAATCAACTTCCCAGTATTCCACCTTCCTTTCTGATGAGGCTCACTTCGGTGCATATAAAATGGAAGACACCCATATCTTTCAAGTGATTCCATAACATTTTCGACTCAGTACATAATTCTTGTAGAGTTGTATCATATGATGCTGTATAGAGTACTAAGATTTATGAATTACTTTGCAGATGCGGGCCTCGGATACAGATGTTGATACTTTGTACGGAATTTCACCGAGGGTGGGTTTTGATGCATAAGTATAAATTTTCTGTAGTGTAATTGTATTTTTACAATTTTATTAATATAATTTTATTAATATAGGCGCAGGAGTGGCTGTGTGGTAAGTAGCTTGTGTACCAACCACATGGTTCCGGGTTCAGGCCCACTGCGTGGCATCTTGGGCAAGTGTCTACTACTATAGCCTCGGGCCGACCAAAGCCTTGTGAGTGAATTTGGTAGACGGAAACTGAAAGAAGCCCGTCGTATATATATATATATATATATATATATATATGCGCGTGTGTGTTTGTGTATCTGTGTTTGTCCCCCTAGCATTGCTTGACAACCGATGCTGGTGTTTATGTCCCCGTCACTTAGCGGTTCGGCAAAAGAGCCCGATAGAATAAACAATGGGCTTACAAAAGAATAAGTCCCGGGGTCGAGTTGCTCGATTAAAGGCGGTGCACCAGCATGGCCGCAGTCAAATGACTGAAACAAGTAAAACAGTAAAAGAGTAAAAAGAGTAAATTGTCATTTCTGAACTGTAATTATGTTACAATATAATAGTGTCTTTTGTAAGAATGCGTATTAAAATTGACATATTATTATTGTTGCTTAAGTAACTGCCAGAAAAAAATAAATTATATTTTAAATTGCGTAAGTAATTTAAGCTAGTGTACAATGTCTAACTCAGTGATAATAAATTAAGAAACAAACAGAAGTTGGAAGAGAAGTCTGGTGATCAATCGGGAAGAAATTCGTCGTTGGCGGTCACGAGGGAATACATCTTAGACATCATCATACATAGCCAGAAACCACTACGTATATTATACAAGATGTATTAAACAATACTAATGAGGTGTAATGACTTAAAATGAGTTTTTCAACAATTTAACAGTTCATTTTGGCAAAGTAAAATGGCTCCGCGAATAATTCAATGGAATTTAGTTTACTAGTGGAAGATTGTAAATATACATAATGGTCAATAAACAGTCAATACTTCCGAGCAAGGAAAGGCACTTATTGTAGAAACTTACGTAGGAAAAAGATACATGCGCTCATTTCGTGGGGGAACTGACGAAGTAATTAAACATAATAATTAAACATAATTGTTGCTAAAACAATCATCAAGTTTTAAGAGATGACATAAAGACAAAGTAAGGACAGAAAGAGAACCACAAGCTCTTTGATACTTTCGTTATCGAGGAAAACATTACTACGGTCAAATGAGATTCTTGCTAGAAATAGCAGCACTATTTTCATCGTTATTTCGTAATTTCTAGATACGAATATATATATATATATATATATATATATATAATATATATATATATATATAGATAGATAGATAGATAGATATACAGCTAGATAGATAGTTAGATAGATAGAGAGAGATGTCTTTCAACATGTGATCTCTTGAGCACCACCAGCAAAAAATTGTTTTCCTCTGTCTTCCCTTCTCGGGATCTTTCCTTCTCCTTTGTTTCCGACGAAGAGCTCCGCTCGAAACGTTAAACCCTCCTTCCCTTCTTTCCTGAGCGTCAAATAATACTTTAATTGTTCCACGTCCTCGCGTTGCTGTGTTTTTTTCTGTTTTCTTGTTTGGATTAACTATATATATATATATATATATATGTATACATACACACAGATATGTATATATATATATATATATATATATATATATATATACATACACACAGATATATATATATATATATTATATATATATATATATATATATATATATACATACAGATATATGTATATGTTTATATATATAATATATATATACATACATACACACAGATATATATATATATATATACATATATATATGCATGTATATTTATATATACATACATAAACACACACACATATGTATATTCGGCAATCTAAAGCATGTTCGACACGAGCTTCTGTTAGAGCTCAGCCAAACTTTAAGTCGAAGGGAGCCGAATTAAATAGTTTTATTTTAAGTTAATTCCTCTGACTGCTACTAAATGTGTTGAGTGCCCTTTTCTTTTGTTTGTCCATTCACTAGTTTATATATATATATTATATTGAGGGTACTACTATTCGTAGATACCAACACGCTAAGAGGGACCAATGCGGTCAAAACTACTAAAAATAAACAAACCTTACGAGGTTTTTCACGCTGACTACTGATAATTTCTTTTAAAGATTTTATCCTCAATTGTTAATTTATATTTTTCACCGGAATAGTTCAATACTGAATTTTTATTCCGAATAGACAATTTGGTACCGAAATGCATTGCGAATAAGCCCGCCATTTTCATAGCTATGTAAAGATAAACATTCGGACATGCTACGACGAATTCTACGGTTGGCTATCGAGCTTGTAATGTTATGTTTTTCTCTTATATTTCTTGAGTTTGTTGCACTGATGAACATAAAAATGCATATTCTGCATTTAAATGCGAAATCACATGTGATATGTAACTGAATTCTTTTTTAAAATGATGTGTTTTGAAGTTTTGCATTCGGTAAAATTTTGTTTATTTTTAGTAGTTTTGACCGCATTGGTCCCTCTTAGCGTGTTGGTATCTACGAATAGTAGTACCCTCAATATAATATAAATGAATATTTTCAAAGAGGAATAATTTACGGATTTTTTCTCTTACGAGGTTTTTCACGCTGACTACTGATAATTTCTTTTAAAGATTTTATCCTCAATTGTTAATTTATATATATATATATATATATAATATATATATACATACACACAGATATATATATATATATACATATATATATGCATGTATATTTATATATACATACATAAACACACACACATATGTATATTCGGCAATCTAAGCATGTTCGACACGAGCTTCTGTTAGAGCTCAGCCAAACTTTAAGTCGAAGGGAGCCGAATTAAATAGTTTTATTTTAAGTTAATTCCTCTGACTGCTACTAAATGTGTTGAGTGCCCTTTTCTTTTGTTTGTCCATTCACTAGTTTATATATATATATTATATTGAGGGTACTACTATTCGTAGATACCAACACGCTAAGAGGGACCAATGCGGTCAAAACTACTAAAAATAAACAAACCTTACGAGGTTTTTCACGCTGACTACTGATAATTTCTTTTAAAGATTTTATCCTCAATTGTTAATTTATATTTTTCACCGGAATAGTTCAATACTGAATTTTTATTCCGAATAGACAATTTGGTACCGAAATGCATTGCGAATAAGCCCGCCATTTTCATAGCTATGTAAAGATAAACATTCGGACATGCTACGACGAATTCTACGGTTGGCTATCGAGCTTGTAATGTTATGTTTTTCTCTTATATTTCTTGAGTTTGTTGCACTGATGAACATAAAAATGCATATTCTGCATTTAAATGCGAAATCACATGTGATATGTAACTGAATTCTTTTTTAAAATGATGTGTTTTGAAGTTTTGCATTCGGTAAAATTTTGTTTATTTTTAGTAGTTTTGACCGCATTGGTCCCTCTTAGCGTGTTGGTATCTACGAATAGTAGTACCCTCAATATAATATAAATGAATATTTTCAAAGAGGAATAATTTACGGATTTTTTCTCTTACGAGGTTTTTCACGCTGACTACTGATAATTTCTTTTAAAGATTTTATCCTCAATTGTTAATTATATATATATATATATATATATATATATATTAGCTAGCAGATCCTCGGAAGTAGGTGTAATAATTACCCATGTGCCTGTTTTATTAGCTGGTTCCCTACTAAAAACGTTTTTCAATACGTTCGTGTGCATAAGAATAAATAAAATGGAAGTTGCTGAAAAAATAAAACAATAGCCTGGTATTTCGTCGGTTACAATGACGAGGGTTCCAGTTGAACAGCCTGCTCGTGAAATTAACGTATAATTGACCGAATCATCCACCGACGTGCGTACTCTTACCGTAGTTCTCAGCGAGATTAAGCGTGACACAAAACGTGACAAAGCTGGCTCACTGAAATTACTGGTCCTACTCACTTTTGCCAGCTGAGTGGACAGGAGCAACGTGAAATGAAGTGTCTTACTGAAGGACAAAACGCATCGCCGGGAATCGAACTCAGGATCTTGCGATCGTGAGCCAAATATACTAACCGTTCAAGTCACGCGCCTGCAAAGGTTAGATAGGTCGTGCGACGTCAAAGAAAACAGTTGTCGTTTGACTACACTTTCTTATAACAATTACTGCTGCTAAATATCCCTCTGTATTTAGAGGTTATTAAATCCAACGATTCAATTTCGTTATGCTTCACAAAACCTGTTAAAGCAATTCTTATCCCTTTCAAAAAATTACTTCTGGTCGAACCCTGTCCCTTAATTCACCCCCTCTAGTATAAATGCAGTGTATGGTAGCTTTTGGAAAGTCTGCTTTGGATGGTATTGGTATCTTATATTTTTAGTGCTTTTTTTGTAATTGTTTTCTTTTTAACTCTTGCATAACATGAAGGTTTAGGTTACTCTTGGGACTGTTCCAGAAGTTAATAGTCCTATGATATATTTTGAATTATGGTTTATTTTTAGGATCCAGACAGTCGGGTGAGTTTATTTTCAACTAAGTATTTAATATTAGAATATCATATTTGATCACTTATATTGATCTCCTCATAATTAATACAGTTTTTAAATTATTTTATTACAGTAAATATTATCTCCTCAGACTCTGCAGAATTTGGATTGTATAGGCCCACATTACAGGCATTAGAGCTGATGCCAACCAATGTTTCAATTATTACTTTACCCGAAGTGTACTTTGTATTTTTAATGCATTAGGGTATGATTTGAGTGAGATTAAACTGTTGTTTCTAGGTCTAGTGAGTCTGTGATAAAATAAAGGTTCCCTAATTTAATTACTGGTTCATTTATAAAACAGCAGTTATTGCCCTTAGTGCCATTCGATTGAGACTATGATGCATTACCGAATGCCTAAATCTATACACATATCACCCAAAATTGTTAAACAGTTCCTGTCCGTCGAACCTGAACTATTATACAGTATAATATGACGTCAGCAATGTAAAGTAATTGCTAGGGTTGACTTATTAAGACAATTTCTTGAAGCTAGTTACATTAAGTATTGATGATGATTGTTGTCTCTCGTTGTCCGAGAAAGACGGTTCTTCAATCTCTTGCTGAACAAAACGCACAAACGGTATCTTTACAATGATCAAATGCATGTGGGGTACATTACGTAACTCCCTACAGCAAATCGACATTGCCTGAAAAGGATCACGGTGTACCACACGTCAGGAGTTGAAATGGTCACAGAGGAACGTAGAATGGAATGTTTTGCTGAAGGACATCACCCGATCGAGGAATTGAAACCACAGTCTCTCGATCTAAGGGTAACACTCAAACTTCTAATATGAAATATTAGGTTATCCTCAAATGGATAGACACTTCATATTTCATCTTTCAACTTTTACCTTTTATTTGTTCCAGTCATTGGACTGCAGCCATCCTGGGATACCGCCTTGAGGCTGAGGCATCGTCTTTATGTCACATGAGTTTATAGGACATAAACTATTATCTATACAGTTGAATCCAGTTATGATTGCTGGCAAAATGTAAGTATTTAAGAGTTACTTGCGAATTATTTGATTATAGTGGAGGCGCAATGGCCCAGTGGTTAGGGCAGCGGACTCGCGGTCATAAGATCGCGGTTTCGATTCCCAGACCGGGCGTTGTGAGTGTTTATTGAGCGAAAACACCTAAAGCTCCACGAGGCTCTGGTAGGGGATGGTGGGGATCCCTGCTGTACTGTTTCAACACAACTTTCTCTCACTCTTACTTCCTGTTTCTGTTGTACCTGTATTTCAAAGGGCCGGCCTTGTCACTCTCTGTGTCACGCCGAATATCCCTGAGAACTACGTTAAGGGTACGCGTGTCTGTGGAGTGCTCAGCCACTTACACGTTAATTTCATGAGCAGGCTGTTCCGTTGATTCGGATCAACCGGAACCCTCATCGTCGTAACCGACGGAGTGCTTCCACATTTGATTATAGCATATTATGCAGTTAACTACTATTGTAATCCGGGATAGAGAAAATCGTGTTAGACAAATTAAATGAACGAAAATTTCGAATAGGCGTGTTGAAAAGCTTACACCGTCAACCGGTTTCAACTCCATTTCCTGTTCCGTGGCTGCTTTTTTCGTCCGTCGCTTCGTTCAGAGTTCAAATTCCTCCGAGGTCGACTTTGCCTTTTATCCTTTCGGGGTCGATAAAATAAGAACCAGTTGAACACTTGGGTCGATGTAATCAACCAATCCACTGCCCCAAAGCAGTTGCCCTTGAGACAAAATTTGAAATTATTTTTATTATGACTTCCGCCTTAGCGAAGGCAGAGGTATTGTTTTCAGTCGTGTTTGTTTGACCGTGGACAAGATATCTCAAGAACCGCAGGATAAATTCGACTGAAACTTTCAAGGATGTTTGGCCTTGTGACTGGACGGAACTGATTAGGTTTAGGGATCGATCAATTACCAGACAAGAAATCTGGAGTATTTGTTATATATACCTTACTTTACTGGAAGTCTTTCAAGTGATTCTCTAATTATGTCCCTAATGTTATATATTATACGTACATATTAACACTTTACAGTATATTTACATATATAGATAATTCTATATATCGATCTAAAACAACAGCAAAACTAATGGAAGGCCGGAATTTAAGAGGCGAGAAAACCGAATGTTCTCATGCTATTCATTAAAAATTCCTGAGTAGAACTATTACTGGCGGAGGTTTGTGCTCTCTGAGTGCTATAATAATAATAATAATAATAATAATAACAATAATAATGATAATAATAATAACAATAAAAATTATAATAATAATAATAAAAATAATAATAATAATAATAATTATAGTTGTTATTATTATTATTATTATTATTATTAAGGTAGGCAGATGGGAGTATTGCTAGCATACCGAACAAAATGCTTAACGGCATTTAGTCCGTATTTATGATCGGAGTTCAAATGCCACCGAAGATGAACTTTGGTTTTCATCCTTTCGGGGTCGATAAAATGAGTACCTATTGAACACTGGGGTCTATGTGTTCGGCTTACTCCATTCCTCAAATATTTCTGGCCCTGTGCCAAAATTTGAAACCATTATTATGGTTGTTGTTGTTGTTGTGTCTGATGATGTTCTGACAATTGTTATTGTTATAACAAATATTATATTTTTATTAAATCACCGTGTGAGACGAAGAATTAAGATAAACAATGTCTGTCTTAGTTTTATTTCAGAAAATAT
>NC_043017.1:28531835-28549502 GCF_006345805.1 Octopus sinensis
CTTTTACTTGTTTCAGTCATTTGACTGCGGCCATGCCGGAGCACCGCCTTTGATCGAGCAAATCGACCCCAGGACTTATTCTTTGTAAGCCCAGTACTTATTCTATCGGTCTATTTTTGCCGAACCGCTAAGTGACGGGGACGTAAACACACCTGCATCAGTTGTCAAGCAATGCTAGGGGACAAACACAGACACACAAACACACACACATATATATATATATATATTATATATATATATATAATATATATATATATATATATAAATATATATATACGACAGGCTTCTTTCAGTTTCCGTCTACCAAATCCACTCACAAGGCATTGGTCGGCTCGAGGCTATAGCAGAAGACACTTGCCCAAGATGCCACGCAGTGGGACTGAACCCGGAAGTATGTGGTTGGTTAGCAAGCTACTTACCACACAGCCACTCCTGCGCCTATATATATGTGTGTGTTTGTGTGTCTGTGTTTGTCCCACCAACATCACTTAACAACCGATGCTGGTGTGTTTACGTCCTTGAAACTTAGAGACCGATAGAATAAGTACTAGGTTTACAAAGAATGAGTCCTTGGGTCGATTTGCTCGACTAAAGGCAGTGCTCCAGCCCGGCTACAGTCAAATGACTGAAACAAGTAACAGAGTAAAAGAGTAAGGAGTAATACGAATCATGAACTTTTAAAGACCACAATTGCTCCTACCCATGTATATATGTTCGTCCTTACATCATGTATGTGCATTGGTGAGTATATTTGTCCCTGTTGGTACAATCAGTGAATTAGAAAAAATACTCTGAGGCGTTTCATTTTGATGCTGTTACATTCCTTTCCATCCGAGTGTATTTTAGTTTTCCTTCTTACTAGGTCATTGCTTAAACGATAAAATGTTTAAACAAGAAAAACAATCTTAGTGTATTGCCCCAATGTGATTGTTTTCCAATCTTGAAAGAAGCGAGAGGATAAATCAGAATTAATATTTATACTTACGTATATATAATGAAATGTTTAGCCCATGGATATGACTGAAGGAACTTGAAATGACACTGTAAGATGGGTTGGCCAAGAATTTATGTTATTTGCTTGCAAGCAGGTGCACTTTCATTGAAGAAGCGTACGGTGATATATTTAATACAGAAATGAAAATGCAGAGAGAATCGTAAAGAAATTGATATATATATATATATCGAGAAAGACAATGAGAGAATAGAATGTAAGTGTGACCGAAAAAAGTCAAAGTACAAGGTAACAAAAATATATATATTTATTCAAAAATAGTTTTAAGTGTGCTACACGGTTTATTGCAGAAACAATAGATGATGGAGTAGATTAGAAGAAAAAGAAGCAGAGGGGGAAAAGATCATCATTTCCTATCTGCTGCAAGCATTTTGGTCTATTTCGGAGTAGATGTTTTAAAGCTATACTGCAGTATTTCCGTAGCTGTCAAGAATAAGTATCAACTGATAAGGAAACTTCCTACGATTGTAACACTTTAACGTGAGAGACGATTCTCATCCTGATTTTACTGTGTTTCGGGTTTCAAACGTTATGCTGTATCAATAGCAGAGTATCCAAATTAAGTTTGTGTAACTAATGTCAGCGAAATACGATGAAGCCTTATAAAGAAAAGATGGGTAAGTTACATTCATGATTTAACACCGTATTTTGGTTTTAACAATAAATATGTACCGAAAAGTAAGACACGAAAATTAAGCCATATATACGCACATATATAAATATCTATCATACGTAAATGTTCTAAATTAAACGAGGACTACGTATATAGAACTATGAACGCAAGTCTGAATAAAATAATTCAATATATATAAATATATACATATACGTACGGGGTGCGGTATATGCATCTGTACATGCATGTGTAATATATAGGTGTATGTAGTGTATGTATGCGTATATATCTAACGCTGGTTGGCCGTTTATGTGTAGATTGCGTGCATGAAATCCTTCTCAGGCAGTCCCTATATGATCTGGTTAGGCCCATACCTTCCCTTGCCGCTATTATGTAAGATTCTGGAACGAAACTCTGTATACATACACATACACACACACACCACACACCGCACACGCACATTAGCCGTCACCGTTTGTCTTCACTGACCTGTTCTTGTTACCACTTTCACCTTCCGAAAAAATTCCAAATTTTATTTAATTTACTTTGCGGGAAGGATTATTTCAACGAAGTCACGTATTGTCCTTACCTTCGGAACACAGAGTAGATGAAACAGAGGTAACTGAAGAAGGGGAATATTCTTTATGTTGCATGTCTCGTTTCTCTGTTTGTTTGTTTTTTTCGTTGTTCGAAAAGAAAGTTCGTTTTCTATGTATTTGTTTTTTATGATTTCGTTTCTCACTGTGTTCAACGTTTTTTTTAATGTCCTGTACCCATATATACATGCATATATACAGATTGATATATATATATATATATATATATATTAGATATATATTATATATTAGATAGATAGATAGATAGATAGATAGATAGATAGATAGATAGATAGAAGATAGATAGATAGATAGATAGATAGATAGATAGATAGATAGATAGATAGAAGATAGATAGATCGATAGATAGATAGTAGATAGATAGATAGATAGATAGATAGATAGATAGATAGATAGATAGATAGAAGATAGATAGATAGATAGATAGATAGATAGATAGAAGATAGATAGATAGATAGATAGATAGATAGATAGATAGATAGATAGATAGATGATGATAGATAGATAGATAGATAGATAGATAGATAGATAGATAGATAGATAGATAGATAGATAGATGATAGATAGATAGATAGATAGATAGATAGATAGATAGATAGATAGATAGATAGATAGATAGATAGATAGATAGATAGATAGATAGATAGATAGATAGATAGATAGATAGATAGATAGATAGATAGATAGATACAGAATCAATAAAACATAAGAAAAGAAACACACTTTAAAGAATAAAGTAGTAATTATTAAAGCAAAAATTTAAATTCTGGTCATACATCCATACGGGCATGCATACGTACAAAATACATACATGCCTCCATGTATGTATGCATGTATACTTACATACATTTATACATACTTAAATACATACATTCACACATACATAATACATGCATACATACATACATAAATGTGTGTGTTTCTAATAACGATCATATATGAAAATAAGTTCATCAACTCCGATCTTAAACAAGGCTACTAAACTAACGATCGTCAGATATATCTGTTTATCGGCGGGTTTTCGCTATGCATTCGTCTATCAAATGCTCCTCTGTTGTTAGAAACTCTGATAGAACACATTCGTGCAATTTGCGTATTAACAGGTTGGAGCTAGGAACCGGCTTGTGACATAGTAAACTTCTTAATCAGAAATCCATCACCATTGGCCCTCCAATTTAGAAATAGATATCTAACTATAATCCTTATATATAAAAGTGAGGTTGTGTGCTGTCTGTCTCCTACGATTTAGATTCCTAACTACTCCCACATTTTGCGGTGCAGTTTAACCAAATCCGGGTATCTTATAGTCGTGATTCATATCGAGCCCTTCTGGGTATTAGCGCGCGTCTACGATGAGTCTACGATTAAAAAAAAAAATTACCATAAATTTTTCACATTTTTAATGCATTTTTGGCATATATAAGGGAAGTAACTCTCTAAAAATTTATTAAATCTCAGAATGTAAAAAGCTACAGTAACACCCCCCCTTTGTGGTTAGCCATATTGAGATGGCTATTATACTTTACATCTCTAAAAATGCTTATATAGTTATTTCCCTTACAACCCTGAGCAACGCCGGGCGATACTGCTAGTCAGGTATAAAATATACCCCGATCATGAATATGTTTACCTACTCGCAGAGAGGATTGAAACTAGAACGTCTAATTCTACGCTGTAACGATCAACAACAATTTTTACCTGCCAACTGACACTCGAATACAGAATGATATTGTGTATGTATAGAGTTATGAATCACCTCATATAAAGCGATGGACGAACCGATTATTATAAATCTGAAAGGGATTTCCAGTTATTGAATATGAAGTTATTTATTTATTTTAATTATTTTATTTATTTCATCTAGTTTCAGCTCACGAGCTGTGGCCATGTTGGGGCACCGCCATTTGGTGTTGCTACATGATTTCACTTCACGAATGCTTTTTAGCAATTGCCATTTGGTGCATGAGAGAGTTCGATGCAGCTGCCCTCATCTGCACCTCCTGCCGTGAAGTTGGTTCATCTGGGACACCTGACAGGAAGAGATCCACTTTTATTTTAAAGACATCTGCATCCACCCCAAGCAGGTCTCTCAGGTTCTTCGGGAGGATATTGAAGAGCTGTGGGCCTCTGAAGCCCAGGCTATCACAGTATCTTGTGCTACATCTTGATGGCAAATCTGGAGTCCTTGGCACTATGCAGTGGCGCCCAGTTCTAGCATTTGTGTAACTCTCGATGCCTCAGAAAGGATAATTTTCATTACGGAATGTCATCGAAGTCATTTATATTTTTATAATATTTATTACGGAGTGAAAGAACGTAGCACTGACCATCTGAATTTTTACCGACGTGGGCAGATTATACTTATTTTAATTGATATCTCTATAGCAGGTTTGTGAATAATGATTGGGAATCGCAGAAGATAACTGTGTAACGGTTTAGACAAAAGAGCTGAATACTTTGAGTAATATATTCGATCAAAAAGAAAAAATTAAAGATAATACTGCAGATCAAACAAAAGATTTGGTCATTGATGATAGAGTTTATTTATCAGACATATATGAAATAAATAATTACTGATTGATTGATTGATCGATCGATTGTTTAATTGAGGGGTAAGCGAGAGTGTAAATATTGTTTGTATTGCTGAGATTAAACGTCTTAAATGTGAAAATGTAGAATAAGTCATAAATATTAGATACCCTATCAATTGTTAATATAATATTTTAATAACCGGCTCTCGATAATTAAAACTGATATACCAATTCTAATATCATTTCTTGATTGTAATGCAAGAAATAAAAATAAAAAGGACAATACTTGAATATATCAATAGTGATATAATGTACTTAAAATGGCGTCATTATACTTCCTTATGATATTGAGACGCCATTTAAAAAAGCCATAGAAAACAATGGCAAAGTTGTACACAAAAGCAAAGTGGAGCATTTTGTTCTTTAAGTATGTACATAAAACAAACTCCGTTGAATAAAGTTTTAAAAATACGTTTCCTTCTACTATAATTCGAATACTCCAAGCTTTCGTCAATGCAAAAAAGGTACTTTCTCAATTTTTAGAGAGAGTGAGAGGGGGAGGTCAGAGAGAGACTGTGCGGGAGAGAGAGAGAGAGAGAGAGAGAGAAGATTGTTTCATACATAAATATATATATATATATGCGTGTGTGTGTGTGTGTATATATATACATGTGTGTGTGTGTGTGTGTGTGTGTGTGATTTCTCAACCACCCACAGACTACATACACAGCAGGCAGACACATGTATGTTGTTTGGCGTACATATGTGTGTGTGTGTGTATATATATATATTACATTATATTATACTATATCTTTAACTATATATATATATATATATATCGGGATATACACCCATATACACGTGTTTATATATATACACATATATATTTGTATGTACATGTACACTAATTCATGCATACATACGCACATGTGTGTGTGAATATATACATATACATACATATATATATATCTATATATATATATATATATATATGTATGTATATGTATATATTCACACACACATGTGCGTATGTATGCATGAATTAGTGTACATGTACATACAAATATATATGTGTATATATATAAACACGTGTATATGGGTGTATATCCCGATATATATATATATATATATATATTTAAAGATATAGTATAATATAATGTAATTATATATATATTATATATAATATATATTATATATATATATATCACACACAGAATGATGTGTATGTGCGTGTGGAGAGAGAGTGAGAGAGAGACAGTGGTAGAGAGAATTTAAAAGATAGGAACAACAACATTTGCCGATACATTAAATTATCAGACATCTATACGAGATATATATAGTGGAGACAGGTCTTTCATATTAAAATTTTGAAATGCCTTTGTGGTGTCTTGCGTAATTTGAATTGCAAATTGAAACTATTTTAAAAGAGTATGAAAAATGAAGGAAACATATAGGTTTAGATTAGATGGAAATTTACATAGTTTAACATAAATTGTCTGAGAGAGCAAATATATTATATTCAATATTATCAACAACGGGGGAAAACAAATATGATAAAGTTAAGAAAATTGTATTTTAATTTAACTGGAAACACAAGTACTTCTTCGTGCTAAAGTTGATACTTCGTAAAATATGAATATAATCACACACACACACGCACAGGCACACGCAAACACACACACAAAAGATTGTGCGTACTTAGTAACTAAAATAACATACGGTAGTCGCAGAATGGACTCAATAAAGGAGTAGATACAAGTTCTTTTCTAATTTAAAAAGTTTACTGCTTTTCCAAATTAGCTAACAATTAGAAGGCTTATTAAGAATTGAACATTTGGCATCGCATTTAAGTTTGAAGTAAAATAATCGATCTTCAGTTTTGGTAAACGTGGTTGCAGATCTCGGTTACTATGAAGCAGGTAAGACATTTTGGACTAACACTTGGTACAGCTGTAAATTGGCAGGGAATACAAAGATCCATAACAGACAGTATGTAAAAAAATTGTGATTAAGAATTAGATAGAAAGAAAAAAATGATTAAAAATGAACATTAGAACGAAGTGGGTTTAAAGATATTAATACGGAATCACTAAGAGGGTGAGTTCATAAATGTAAATTCAGCTTGACCAGCAGGGTACTCAGACATGTTAGTTGGAACTTTGATGATAATTAATTTGTTATTTCTTAGGGGAAAAGGCGGTGAGCTAGCAGAAAGGTGGCGAGCTGGCAGGAACGTTAGCACGCTGGGCGAAATGCCTTGTGGTATTTCGTCCGCCTTGTTCAAGTTCCGCCGAAGTTGACTTTGCCTTTCATCCTTTCGGGGCCGATAAATTAAGTACCAGTTACGCGCTGGGGTCGATGTAATCGACTTAATCCGTTTGTCTGTCCTTGTTTGTCTATGTTCAGCCCCTTGTGGGCAATAAAGAAATAAGAAACGTTAGCACGCCGGGCGAAAAGCTTAGTGGTATTTCGTCTCTCTTTACTTTCTGAGTACAAAGTCCACCAGCGTCGACTTTGCCTTTTATCCTTTCGAGGTCGATAAAAGAATTGTAAGAGGAACTTGTGTTGTAGAAAGGAAACAATTAAATCCTTTATCTTCAGATTTTTACCTTTTAGTTGTTTCTGTCATTAGACTGGCGCCATGCTGGAGCAATGCCTTGAAGAATTTCTAGTCGAATGAATCGACCCCAGTACATTTATTTTAAAAAAACAGGTACTTATTTTATCGATCATTCCTATCGATCCGCTATGGACGTAAGCACCCGAGAGTCGGTTGTGAAGCTGTTGTGGGGCAGGAAAACAGACATAATCACATACACACCACATACATAAGATGGGATTCTTTCAGTTTCCGCCTTCCAAATCCAGTGAAAAGAGTTTGGCCGGCCCCAGGATATAGTGGAAGACACTTACTTGCCTAAAGCGCCACACAGAGAAACAGAATCCATAACCATGTGGGATTTGAAGCAAGCTCCTACCACATGTCATCGCTATTATTTTGCGCTATATAACTATTTCTATACTAGGAGCAACATACATCTGTCCATAGCTACGGACCGACCAAAGGATTCTGAGTAGGTTTGGTCAACTAGCAGAAGACAATCGTATATAATCACACACACACACCACACACACACACACACACATGCATTATCTTGACGACTAACTAACACTCCCTCTCTGGAGTGTTAGTTAGGGTATATACCTATTTCTTTACTACCCACAAGGGGCTAAACACAGAGGGAACAAACAAGGACAGACAGACGGACGGATTAAGTCGATTATATCGACCCCAGTGAGTAACTGGTACTTAATTTATCGACCCCGAAAGGATGAAGGCAAAGTCGACCTCAGCGGAATTTGAACTCAGAACGTGCGGCAGACGAAATACGTATTTCTTTCTACCCCACAAGGGGCTAAACACAGAGGGGACAAACAGGACAGACAGACGGACGGATTAAGTCGATTATATCGACCCCGTGAGTAACTGGTACTTAATTTATCGACCCCGAAAGGATGAAAGGCAAAGTCGACCTCAGCGGAATTTGAACTCAGAACGTAGCGGCAGACGAAATACGTATTTCTTTACTACCCACAAGGGGCTAAACACAGAGGGAACAAACAAGGACAGACAGACGGACGGATTAAGTCGATTATATCGACCCCAGTGAGTAACTGGTACTTAATTTATCGACCCCGAAAGGATGAAAGGCAAAGTCGACCTCAGCGGAATTTGAACTCAGAACGTAGCGGCAGACGAAATACCTATTTCTTTACTACCCACAAGGGGCTAAACACAGAGGGAACAAACAAGGACAGACAGACGGACGGATTAAGTCGATTATATCGACCCCAGTGAGTAACTGGTACTTAATTTATCGACCCCGAAAGGATGAAAGGCAAAGTCGACCTCAGCGGAATTTGAACTCAGAACGTAGCGGCAGACGAAATACGTATTTCTTTACTACCCACAAGGGGCTAAACACAGAGGGAACAAACAAGACAGACAGACGGACGGATTAAGTCGATTATATCGACCCCAGTGAGTAACTGTGACTTATTTATCGACCCCGAAAGGATGAAAGGCAAAGTCGACCTCAGCGGAATTTGAACTCAGAACGTAGCGGCAGACGAAATACCTATTCTTTTACCCACAAGGGGCTAAACACAGAGGGAACAAACAAGGACAGACAGACGGACGGATTAAGTCGATTATATCGACCCCAGTGAGTAACTGGTACTTAATTTATCGACCCCGAAAGGATGAAAGGCAAAGTCGACCTCAGCGGAATTTGAACTCAGAACGTAACGGCAGACGAAATACGGTTACGCATTTCACCCGGCGTGCTAACGTTTCTGCCAGCTCATACCTTCAGCCGAAACGTTGTGTTAACAACAAACAAGATGAGGACAAATATCCGTTGAAAGTAAATAATGTAAATATAGATGGGTTGACCACATCACGTAATTGAAGTACAACAGATGGACATCAAAACAATGCACAAGATCATAAGCAGATCGAAGTCAAGATGGTGAGATCATCTGTCCCGCTACATGGGGCCTACATGGTCATGACTTACCTGAAATAGACAGCGGCTGAAGGAGTCCAGATGTTCCTCCTTCAGGACTGATAAATCCCTGGGGAAATGAAAAGAAATATACTGTAAACAACTGGACAACCTAGAAACGTATCGATACAGATATGTACGTATCTACACACGAAATAATTCATTTAAATTATCCACATATATTTGCGTTATTCAACATGTCAATATGCAAAATGACATAGCATAAGATTTCAAATCTGAAAGGAATCGTATTTGGAAAAATAAACTTTCTTTTAGAAGAGAAATTGCGAAGAGATATTTGAAAGATAAAATATAAACAACATTTGTGATAAGATCACTTATGGAATATGTCTTCTATGATATAATTTAAAGATAGGGTATGTTACGCCATATAGAATGAATAGAAGGCGACTGAAAGATTTCCACAATTAAACATATATGTAAAACTGCCCGCGGCGTGGCTGGGAGACTGGGAGACTGTGAAGGCTCTATGTTTGAGAAACCTATATTGATAATCTGGAGGCGCAATGGCCTAGTGGTTAGGGCAGCGGACTCGCGGTCGCAGGATCGCGGTTTCGATTCCCAGACCGGGCGTTGTGTGTGTTTATTGAGCGAAAACACCTAAAAGCTCCACGAGGCTCCGGCAGGGGGTGGTTATCCCTGCTGTACTTTTTCACCACTATTTCTCCCACTCTTTCTTCTGATGGCCTGCTCGCTTAGCCAGCGGGGTGGCGTCATTCGAAGGCTAAAACAATGCAAACGCATTATAACCAGCGATGTGTAGCAACATCTGATGGTCTGGTCGGTCACGTGATCACGTGATATTGATAATCTATGAAGATGCAGACGGATGTATGGCGACCGGGTGAAAATTATAGACGTAAAAACTCATCTCGATGTTTGGAAATGTGGGAACATTATCAGATATAGATGCGAAAATTGTATGTGAAATAAAGATTTATGGGAAACTCACCACAGTGAGTCACAAGAACTGCATAAGATTTACATCTCCACCAATATTTGGGTATATCCGGGTGCAGCTTCCTATGTGTGGATGTGTGTGCGAGTGTTGTTATGCATGCATCCATTCATCCAACAATCCAACCAGCCAGCCAGACATCTCTCTCTCTCTCTCTCTCTCTCTAACTTGTGTGTGTGTGTGCGTGTGCATGCATGTATGAATTCATATTCGTAGACGTGAGCTTGAAAGTGTGCGTTTGTATGTGTGTACAAGTATAAATATGTACATTTATATGTGTGTATATGTTTATATTTGGGATATATACATATACAAGAGTGGCTGTGTGGTAAGTAGCTTGTTTGCCAACCACATGGTTCCGCGTTCAGTCCCAGTGCAAGTGTCTTCTACTATAGCCTCGGGCCGACCAGTGCCTTGTGAGTGGATTTGGTAGACGGAAACTGAAAAGAAGCCCGTCGTATATATGTATATATATATATATATATATACATATGCGTGTGTGTGTTTGTGTGTCTGTGTTTGTTCTTCTAGCATTGCTTGACAACCGATGCTGGTGTGTTTATGTCCCCGTTACTTAGCGGTTCGGCAAAAGAGACCGATAGAATAAGTACTGGGTTTACAAAAGAATAAGTTCCGGGGTCGAGTTGCACTATTAAAGGCGGTGCTCCAGCATGGCCGCAGTCAAATGACTGAAACAAGTAAAAGAGTAAAAGAGTATACAAGAGAACCGGCGAGCTGGCAGAGACGTTAGTACGCCGGGCGAAATGCGTAGCCGTATTTCGTCTGTCGTTACATTCCGAGTTCAAATTCCGCCGTGGTCGACTTTGCTTTTCATCCTTTCGGGGGCGATCAATTAAGTACCAATTATGCACTGGGGTCGATGTAATCGACTTAATCCCTTTGTCTGTCCTTGTTTGTCCCCTCTGTGTTTAGCCCCTTATGGGCAGTAAAGAAATATATACAAGTGAACTATATAGGTACGTACCCTCATAAACCCGCACAGAAGAATGAATACACACAAGCATACATACACAGACACATACACACACATACACACACCACACATTCACACACAAGCACACACCAATATATGCTTCATCGTTTGTGTAGATTGATAGTACAGATGGTTCGCTTGGATGTACCTGATGAGTAATGTTCCAGTACCTTATTCATCAGGTACCTGGAATTTTCTGCTCGTGAACCGCCGAGTTTGAGTCGAGGGGATGGAACAATTACCATCGGCATTTCATCCATCTGTGATTGGTAGACAATGGACTAGTCCAGTTCTGGTGTTATTGGGCTCCTCTTTTCCCCTGCTATCAATTTTCACCCTTGGCTGTGCGTTTGGAAACATCCCGCTCCGCTCTCGTAGGTGTTCGGCTGGAGCAGGAAGGAATTAGCAAAACACAACGGCTACATGATTTCAACTGTACGTCATCCAACCACTTCACACACACACACACACACACACACTTTCATAGCATTATCATCAATCGTCGCGTAGTGAATATAAAAAGGAAAAGAAGTTTCTCCACGCGAGTAGAATTATTAGGAACACACGAGGAGTCTGCATTGCAATTTAAGAAAATTTACTTGACAATAATTTATAGAGAAATATTTAATCCGTTTCACAAATTGCTTGTTTTCAAGAATAATGGTGAGTTTTATCACAGTTATTTTCTCGAAGATTTAACAACGCTTTACATTTCCAAGTGTTAAGCACTTTATTTTGCTGACGTGAAGCGGTCCGTTAGCTGTTCTGCTATAAGCAAGCTATTATTAGTCCGTTGATGGCGTCATAATTTAATTTGGAAATTTCGATTTTTTGTTTGTTAAAAATATTATCGAAGATTTCCAATACTTTAAGATTTCAAATTCTACTTTGTAACCCGTTGCATATCTGAACGAAATGTTGTTATATCTTAGGCAAGTGTATTCTACTAAAACCTTGGGCCAACCAAAAGCTGAAAGAATCCCGTTGTATATACAGGGGTTGGACAAAACCTTAACATTTCAAACAAAATTATTTTAATATGGGTAGGGCCGCATATGGTAGTAATTACAGCTTGAATTCTACAAGGTATGGACTCCTACAAAGTTTGAATTGTTTTCAAAGGAAGTTTTGTCCATTCTTCGGCTAAAATAGCCTTCAATACTTGTAGTAGTGGAGGATATCGACTCATTACCTGTGTTTTTAAAATGCACCATAAATGTTCAATAATATTAAGATGTGGGGACTGTGCTTGACAGATAAAGTGTTAAACTTCACCAGAATGTTTCTCGCACCATACAGTAACAATTTTAGTTGTGTGAATTGACACATTATCATCCCGAAAGGTTGCCTTTCTCTCCGGAAACAGATCTGCAACCATAGCATGAATTTGATCTGATAAAATACTTAAATAGTCTTGATTATTAATTCTTCCATGGAAGGAAACCATTGGGTCGGCGGATTTCCAAGATATACCCCCCCCCAATCACACATCTTTCTCCATGTTTAACAGTTCGATGAAGGCAGTCTCGGTTAAATACTTCTTTTGACTGTCACATTAGGCATACTCCGCCGGTGGTCTGCAATAAGGTAAAGAGTTACTCGTCCGAGAAAATAACAATCTTCGACTGATCTAGGGACCAATTCTATAGGTTTTACTCAACTCTAAACGCTTTGCAACGTTTGTTTTTGAAAGTAGTGATTTTCTTATTGTAGTCCTTCCGTGAAATCCGGCTTTGTGCAGTTCCCAGCGAACAGTTTTTGTGGAAACTGGGTTCTCGAGGTGTACATTAAGCTCTGCAGTAATTTTGGGAGCTGTACTTTTGTGATCCTTTCTAACAATTCGCGTAAGAATCCGACGGTCACTATCTGAAAATTTTGGTCTTCTTCCGGAGTTTTGTTTCGACGAGGATGTTTTTCCCTCTTTCCCAAATACGGTGTAAATGTGGTCTACGTTTATCTCGTGAGATGAAGTTAAATATAAGGCTTAGTAAGAAACTTAGATATGTTTCGACCAAAGATTGGTCCAGGTCATGTCTAACTTAATAGCACCACCTGATAAGATTATCTAAATCCTGTTTAAGTCAAGTTTTGTTTATGGTCCATTCAAGTTGTGAGTTTTTGTTGGGTGAGTTGTATCCAATTATGGGTGGCTTATCTGGTATTCCTTGAAGGAATCTATCCAGACTCCGTTTAAAGTTGATGGGATCCTTTTCCTCTTTGATCTCTTTCGGGACAATGTTAAATAGGGCAGGGCCTGTTGAGGAAAAGAAATTATATTGCAATGTACATGTACGCTGTGATCTTGAATTGGGCAGGGGACGTATGGCCCGTGGTCCCAGTCTTGGATAAACCTCAATCCAGTATGGATCTCATATACATTCTATCTAGGATCGGCAATGCTGGTTTATGTTGGTTGAATGGAATACCGCTGAGTGGGTTCTGTTTGTGATTAGTCGTCATATAGGATTTTTTTTATGCCAGAACTTCTATAAACAGCTTCGCCTATACGCAGCCATAAAAACTTCCTACACTCAAGCACACACAGACACACACATACACACGCATTCATACATATATGTCTATATATTATATATATATATATATATATAATATATATATATATATATATATAATATATAATTATCAGTGTTTTGATAGGTAACATCAATTAGACTTCGACATAAATATGCGTAACATCAATTGTTTGTATACGGATCGATGAATCTCTCTCTGATTCATCTTCATCACGTACACCTCATATAGAACACTGCTGTATTGAACAATTAATTAACCCACCTATTTCCAATTTTGTTTCTATTTTTTTCTTCTTCATGTATCGCCTCCCATTATATCACTTTACCGCAAATATTCATCTGTCTTCTTGGCAACACTAAAATATAGGTTTATTTAGATGTGCGTTATGGAAAACAAAATCACCATTCACTCATTATTTAGTCATAAATTATTCGCAGGTATTATAAATTAACAACGATTTTATTTCTTCTTTCTCGGAGAATATTCTCTAACAGAATTGATGCTATTGATGATAGTAATGTTTAGACAATATTGTTTCTCTCAAAGGTTTACCGATAACGAATTTCCCATTAATCAGTATCACAGAAACCTTTTGCAACACCGTAAAACACAAATAAAAAATGTATTGTCGTATCACCTAATATATTTAGCTAGACTTTAAGAATTGATCTTATCGAAGTAATAATAATAATAAAAAAAGTAATATCTTTGAATATAAGAAATCTGATGAAACTAATCAATACTTTGAACACATCCATACGCTCTGATAGTTACTGTAAAAAGAAAACTTTGTTTAACATTTACTATCTATATAATCACATTAGTTTTTGCATTAGTTCGCCCACGAGAACAAAACGATGAAAACACAGAAACATGTAAAAAAAAGAAAACAACAGCAATATGGTACTCTCCTGTGATGTAGTGCTAGACTACTGTATTTGCTAGGCAAGTACCGTAAGCTTACCTTAAGTGCTATCCTGTGTTTCGCTGAGTCACTGCGCATTTTCGGGTCTCATGACAAAAGTTTATTGTGCAAACTGAACAGTAGGCGCAGGAGTGGCTGTGTGGTAAGTAGCTTGTTTACCAACAACATGCTTCCGGGTTCAGTCCCACTGCGTGGCACCTTCGGCAAGTGTCTTCTACTATAGCCTCGGGCCGACCAAAGCCTTGTGAGTGGATTTTGTAGACGGAAACTGAAAGAAGCCCGTCGTATATATGTATATATATATATATATGTATTTGCGTGTGTATGTTTGTGTGTCTGTGTTTGACCCCCTAGCATTGCTTGACAACCGATGCTGGTGTGTTTGTGTCCCCGTCACTTGGCGGTTCGGCAAATAGAGACCGATAGAATAAGTACTGGGCTTGCAAAAGAATAAGTCCCGGGCTCGAGTTGCTCGATTAAAGGCGTTGCACCAGCATGGACGCAGTCAAAATGACTGAAACAAGTAAAAAGAGAATAAAAAAAAAGAGAAAGAGAATAAAAAAAATGTTTTTTCTCCAAAAAGAACTGTAGGTTTCTAATCAGCGTCACACCAGATGTGGGACAATTATTTAAGAAAATAATTTGCTAAATAAGTTATTAGAGAGGCAACAAGACTCTAAGAAATTAAAACTATCCACACATTAGCATAAACGTTAAGTAATGTTAGAACCATTAGGCTTAATACAAATTCACCAAATTTTTCATTCTAGACCTTCATTATTCCATTTTCCATCCCGCCACGTATTATTGCTCTAACGTTCGCTAGGATGTTCAACACTATTTAAAAATTCGAAATTATTGTGAATGATATAAATACTCTACATTACAGCTGTAAGGGGTTTATCAGATTCATAAGGATATTTGACGTTGGTATGAGTGCAAAAGAAAGGGCAGGGTTATGTTTTATTAGAGTATACATTGAAAATGAAATCCCCTAAAACTCTGCGTTATAGAGTTTCTAGTACCAAAAGCATACGTTAAAAAGATCCAATGAAGCTCTAGTGCAGAATTTTACTAACTTGTACCACAATATTATAAACATAATGAATGTTACAGAAGTAAATTTCTTATATTTCTCTGGAAAGTTTAAAAAGATGACAATTGAAAATCTGAAAAGAAACACAAAGGAAAAGATGCAAGTGCAGAAAACCAACAGCATATAATTTAGAAGAATAGATAAGAACTAAGACAGAAGTTACGCAAATAACATAGTCCATGATTTAGATAACACAGATGATCCCATATCATATGAGTGTTGCTCTTGAGGTCGAAATAACCAATGATAGCTAAGCCACATTCTAAGGACATCATCCTATTCCGGTAAAAATAACTTTCACAACAGGATAGCGCTTGGTGTAACAAGGTGCAACTGAAAATGTCATATTTCGGATGAAAAGCCATCGTACATGGGATCAGCTGCCCCAAAAATTTCATCAAACAAAGTGTCCCTACGCGACACGACCTTGTCGCAAAAACAGCATATGATACCGTTAGGGAAAAAGACTATCTATGAATGCCGATACAGAATCCCTTCTTACATAATACATACTTAAACATCAATATAAGGAATAATAGTGTAACATTTCTATCATAACATCTGTCAAATATAAGCATAAATAGCCGGACATTGCTGTTTGGGATATACAAGGAAAGCTGACCTCTCATAAAGGTCAGCTTCCCTGCTGATGTGACTATCTCTTTGAAAATCAAAGTCAAAGGGGAGAAATGTAGACTACTCCTTCGAAATCTCCAAATTCTATATCCAGATTATAAATTCACACTTATACCCAAAACAATTGTTTGTGGGTATATACCTAAGTGACAATCTGGACACAATAAGATTTTCAGAAAAAGAAATCAACCAAAACACACATTGCAAATTCTTTTGTATCCAGGGAGAGTCATTCTCTTTTAGTGCCTTATTATTTAACACACTCACCGGTAAAATTTCCACTTATTTCTTATTTTTAACGGTGAGTGTGTTAAATTATAAGGCACTAAAAGAGAATGACTCTCCCCAGACACAACAGAATATGCTTCAACACACGAACTCATATAAAGAATCTTGCAAACCAAATCCCAAAACGAGACACATTGCAAATATTATCTCAAAATGGAATAGAAAAAACATATGCAAGAATTTTCTCAGATTTATTAGGTTGAAGAAAGTGTTCGGGCACCGTGTTAAAATAATGCTTTTTTCATATATACTTTGTGGTGTGTGTGTTCATTCAGCAAGCGTTGTGTTCCAAAGGTCAAACTCCTCTATCCGTTCCAAAGCAAAATTAATTTGTAAAGAAGATCATGACTTCCGTTTGTTGGAACTTCGAAAGAATCTTGCATTTTGAATTTGTGCCGAATGGTCACACCATCAACGCTGAGTTTTACTGCGAGCAACTTGATCGAGTGCACAATGCGCTGGTTGAAAAAGACCTAAGATTTGTTCGTCGAAAACGCGTTTTGTTTCAACAAGACAATGCAAAGCCGCATACTGCCAGAAAGACCAGCAATAAGATTGAAGAATTGGACGGCGTGGAAGTTCTGCTGCATCCAGGCTGTAGTCCCAGACGTTGCTTCATCTGATTACGGTCTATTTTGATCAATGCAGCACTTTATGAAAGGCAACCGATTTGAGTCAATCGATGAAGTTAAAGCAACCCATAAAAAAAAATTAGATTCAAAGCTGAAGGATTGGTACTTTGACCAAATTCGGAAGCTTGCAGATAATCTGCAGAAGGTCCTGGAAAATGATGGTCTTTAGATTGAAGAATAGTTACTCTTTACTGTTCTTAGTCTTCATAAATGACTTGCCCGACGACCTCACGCAACACAC
>NC_043017.1:28549602-28579602 GCF_006345805.1 Octopus sinensis
GCTACGTATAGGGATCAATCTGTTCGATTAAAAGCTTTCGAGAAGGTTATGAAGCATGAAAAGAACAAATTACGAATGAGAATGAGAATTAAAAGAAATGACGTCAGCGCAATCTGTGACATCAATTATTTTCTTGTGTGAAAATCTGCTATTATTTCACTTTATTTTATTAAATTTGCAATATAGGAAGTACATAGAGTAAGGAAGATTGCGGGCTAGACACGGGCATTAATGAAATGAATGATAAAGATACAAGGATGATAAGGATGGGAGAAGACGAAAAGCGCACGCCGACTTCTGCTTCTCTAAAACATTGTCCTTTTAGTGTCAAACCGAGGCAATAAACCTCTAAGTTCAAAAAATACATTAATAAGGCAATAAACCTCTTACATTTTTGCAATACAAAAGTTTCAAACCGAGGGAATAAACCTCTTAGTTCAAAAAATACATTAATAAGGCAATAAACCTCTTACATTTTTGCAATACAAAAACCCTTTATGTGCTGATTACACAATTAAAGGAGTGGCTGTGTGGTAAGTAGTTTGCTAACAAACCACATGGTTCCGGGTTCACTCCCACTGCGTGGCACCTTGGGCAAGTGTCTTCTGCTATAGCCCCGGGCTGACCAATGCCTTGTGAGTGGATTTGGTAGACGGAAACTGAAAGAAGCCTGTCGTATATTTGTATATATATGTATATATATATATATGTGTGTGTGTGTGTCTGTGTGTCTGTGTTTGTCCCCCTAGCATTGCTTGACAACCGATGCTGGTGTGTTTACGTCCCCGTAACTTAGCGGTTCGGCAAAAGAGAGACCGATAGAACAAGTACTGTGCTTAGAAAAGAATAAGTCCCGGGGTCGATTTGCTCGACTAAAGGCGGTGCTCCAGCATGGCCGCAGTCAAAAGACTGAAACAAGTAAAAGAGTAAAAGAGTAAAAGAGAGCTTTGTCTGTAGTCATCAGCTTTTGACTATTTAAAATACACATTTCTTACATCGATTTTCCTGGTATCAACAAGCCTAAAATTGCAAGAATTACAAGCTTTCCTCTTCAGAATATACTTAAAAACAATAATTACAATATCGCTTGCAAACCAAAATGGCTTCAGGTAATGACGTAGTCATACTTATTTCTTAAACTTTATATCATAAGATTTTGCATATCATATACTAAAGGACGTCGATATCATGTGATCAAATATATTCGCGTTTCTTCAAACACGCTTCAGATATTTTGATCGTATTGACGGTTTTATTCTACTTGCAATAGAAAACTGTAACTACAGTTTTGTAACTGCTACTACCTCGATTAAGATGTTTAATACCGCAAGGGAGTCAAAGAAACGCAAAAGTTAACAATCAGGTGCAAAATGTAAAAGCACTTGAAAACAAAAATATGTAACATTTTACTTCTCGTCAGCTCTATTATAACACATAAAATACATTGCTATACATATATCTTTATATATAAAAGTCAAGTCGTGTGTCTGTCTGTCTGTCTCCTACGATTTAGATTCCTAACTACTCCCACATTTTGCGGTGCAGTTTATAACCAAAACCGGGTGTCTTATAGTCGTGATTCATATCGAGCCCTTCTGGGTATTAGCGCGCGTCTACGATGAGTCTACGATTTAAAAAAAAAATTACCATTATTTTTTCCATTTTAATGCATTTTTCGCTATTATATAAGGGAAGTAACTCTCTAAAAATGTCTACGATGAGTCAACGATTTAAAAAAAAAATTACCATCATTTTTTTTCCATTTTTAATGCATTGTTTGGCTATAACTCTCTAAAAATGCTTATATAGTTATTTCCCTTACAAACCCGGGCAACGCCGGGCGATACTGCTAGTATATATATATATATATAATGTCGTTGTTTTCTTTCTCTGCCTACGTGATACGTTTTTGAGCATATATTGTCTGGGAGTTGTTTCTTACAGTAGGAGAAATAGCTAGTTTTTTTTTTTGGCTGCTATTTCTAAAGTTCGGTGTGTGGTGAAGCAAATTCTTTTGCCTAACCCTTATTGTAATAAATATTGTTTAAATTTACTAATAATGGTCTTTTACATACCGAATCACTACTTGGTGAAATTATTAATTATTAATTAATAATTTATCCTTATTATTATTAATATATATATATATATATATAATATATATATATATATATATATATCTATATAAACGGCAGTTTGTCTGTGCGTTTTCTGTGTGTCTGTTTTCTCGTACCCTCACTCTGACCACGGCTTTCAAACGATTCTGATGAAACTTGACACACACATAGCCCAATGTCATAATTCAAAACTAACGCAGCGAAAATTTTGAAAAGTTCCCCCAGTTCTGAAAAAAATCGATAAATTCGACATGGGGTCGAGAATTAGAAACCCAAACCACAGACCGTCTAGGGGACGCAACTCCACCTTTTTAACTTTCAAAAAAAATTACCATCATTTTTTTTCCATTTTTTGCTATTTTTTGGCTATAACTCTCTAAAAATGCTTTATAGTTATTTCCCTTACAAACCTGAGCAACGCCGGGCGATACTGCTAGTATATATATATATGAATTACTCAGACGTTCACTCTTACCTAAATTTCTCCGACTTCCATGGCTCCAAACATACATAGCGGGATTACCACACCCACCCACCGTTATTGAAAACTCTCTAGCCGGTACCCGGTCAGTTGACCATGCATCCATGCTTTTTCTCTCTCAATCTCTCTCACTCTGTCTCTCTCTCTCTTTCTATGTCTGTCTGTCTCTCTATCTGTCTGTCTCTCTCTCTCTCTCTCCGAACCCGTCCTATCCTTATCGACCTCAGATTCCACTTTATCATCCATTCACCCTACACCTTCAACGCACCATTTAACGGGCTTTCCACAGATTACTACCAGACGACTCCTCCTTCCAGCATATTCCCTAAGACATCCCATCCCTCCTTCGTATGCACCCGTAATATACATGACTTTCTGGCGCGTATCCTCTTCCCCACGCCTAGTCCTTAATCTGGCCCCTTCCCTTGCTCTCATCTATGCTGTCCACCTGTCGCCTCCTCTACAGCACTATTTCCTTCTCTGGCAATCATCACCGCCCCTATTGCACCACTGACTCATTCAGTAACTTTAAACTCTTCGGCTGCATATTTGAATAAAATCGTTTTTCTTTGGAATAGACAAAAAGTCTATCTTTATTACTTCTTTTGCTGGTGTCTCAAATTTAGGTTAAATCAGTGTTTCTCAAAGGGGAGGCCTATGGGACGGTTGGACAAGTGGTTTTGAGAAAATTTGGTTTCACTGTTTGACAACTCAGCACCGTCCATTGGTCGGTGGGCGTTTTACTCGTATATATATATATATATATATATATATATATATACTCTTTTTCTCTTTTACTCTTTTACTTGTTTCAGTCATTTGACTGCGGCCATGCTGGAGCACAACCTTTAGTCGAGCAAATCGACCCCGGGTCTTAATCTTTGTAAGCCCAGTACTTATTCTATCGGTCTCTTTTACTGAACCGCTAGATGAAGGGGACGTAAACACACCAGCATCTGTTGTCAAGCAATGCTAGGGGAACAAACACAGACACACATACATACATATATATATACATATATACGGCAGGCTTCTTTCAGTTTCCGTCTACCAAATCCACTCACAAGGCATTGGTCGGCCGGGGCTATGGCAGAAGACACTTGCCCAAGATGCCACGCAGTGGGACTGAACCCGGAACCATGTGGTTGGTTAGCAAGCTACTTACCACCACAGCTACTCCTGCGCCTATATATGTGAATATATTGAAAGACACACACACACACACACACACACACACATATGAAGACATACAATATTTCTTCATAACATAAAGGCTATTGAATTGAAAGTAATGGCTCTGATATACTTGATTTTGCTTTTAATGGAAAGAATAAGGTCGCTATTTTTATTGCTATTTCCAAGTTATTTGAACACTTTTCAAATTGACATAATCTTTTTTTTCTCCTTAAACATAAAGAAGCATTTCCAAAACTTTATTTTATAATTTGCTGATCGTGAAAATAAAAATAAAAAAAGCGAAAATTGAATTGGTTGTGAAAAATAGTTTTGATACAGTTAAAACATAACAAAATATTTTAAAACTGTCATCGTTAAAGAAAATTTGGAACATATCGAGCGGGAAATGTGTGTAATTCCTTTTTCAGGCAATAAAAGTTGGCTATATTTACTATTGTTCTTTTCATCAAGTATTGTAAAATAATACAAATCACATGATCCATACATGAAAACAATTTTATCAGTTCGATTTGTTTTACTAAAAAACTAGAATTAATGTATTTGATGATGTCTTGGGATGTTTACGAACTTTTGCGCAGATGACCAGACGTGTGTATTATTCTAGAATGCAGTTTCAACCTCAGTGTACAGAAATGTATCTTACATACTACAAGCAGTATCACCCGTCGTGGCTCGGGTTTGTTTCGACCATTTAGAATTGAAATTTTTGAAAAGTAAAAGTTTTGCATTATGTAGCTTGTTATTCTCTTTAAGTGAATATTTTTCTAGTGGAAATACACCGCAAAATGTCGACACAATAGTCAAAAAATCGTAAAAAATAGGGATTTTAATAGAAGAAAAGCACCTTTTTGATGTAAATAATTTTTGGTGTTAACATGGTCCGATTTAAATGTTTTCTTCTACAGAAGGAAGAGCAAGCCTTCTTCTATTATAATCTCAATTTTGGTCAACTTGCACCGCAGGGTCTCGGAGTAGATAGTGTTAGTTGATGGCTACCAAACATGCCATATACAGGCAACTTCAGCTTAATATATATATAGAGAGATTTAGAACCAAACATGCAGAATTTAAATAACATTTTCATAATTTCAGATTCTGTGCCTCTGTGATGTATGTCAGAAATAATTTTAGTTAAAGAGCTCCAAATCAAGATTATTAGGTTTGGCTGAAATATAACTTGATTAAACATACGCTTCAATATTATATAATACAGAATTGCATTTATAAATCACAATCCATAACCGTATTATATCCACACTCCACCTAAAAAAGGAAGCTATCTGTTCAAATCCAGACACATTGCACCCAGCGATGAAATCGCTGCGTCGTTTGAAACCTCTAGAAATAAAAGAAGTGTTAAAACAGATAATTTTTCTACAAGCATATTTTTTCTACAAGTGTTAACGAATTGAGCAAACGGTTTTGGCACCATTTGCAGAAATATCTGCTAAACTTTCCACAAAAACTTTGCTGTGATTCCCAATAAGCACAATTATTTAAATATTAAAGGGTTCGAATATAGCACACGGCACTAATGACGGTAAATAAGCTACTATCTAAATAATTAAATTATATAAAAGAAATTTATAGATACACACATACAATATGCTGTAAACCTTAAACATTTGATTGATTAGTGTACGATTAATGAATTATAAGAGCAAGTGTAATTGACAGGTATGTACTCCACTCAAGTAATTCAAAAGCCAAATAAGTGTGAAAATCTCGCCGTTTGAATAAAAATCTTTTCGAAAGACTTCCCAAGTAGTTGTTTGTACCAAATATCTCCTGAGTGAAAGCGAGGCATTTATCTACAATTAAACAAGATATCACATAGTGTGATGGAAAGCGAGATCACACAATTATGGAGTGCATTCCTAAACGCCTTAGCCAGACATTCATCTGCATTAATAGTTAATATCTTTTGGCTAACGATAGTTAACTTCAGACAATTACATTTATTTTACTTGTGTTGAAATTTCTGGCAATAGAAAAAAAAATACACCTGGAAGTTTGTATAGGTGTGAAGTACATCGAAAAGAATAGATATTTTATTCAAATCGTAAATGTGTCAACTACAGCTGGGGTCTATGGTAATTGCTTGGATTTCTTTTACGGTTTTTACAAGTTAGAGTGACAGACGAGGATGATGTAGTGCAGCTACTGTGAGCATTAAGAAATTATAACAAGTTTACAACTATTCCCAACTCTGATACAGAAAAAGGCTACGTTGAAGCTTTTAAAATATAGACATTGCACGCGTCCATGTTAGGCAAGAAACAAGCAAGGATTGAGAAATATATAGACATAAGCGTGGAGGCGCAACGGCCCAGTGGTTAGGGCAGCGGACTCGCGGCCATAGGATTGCGGTTTCGATTCCCAGACCGGGCGTTGTGAGTGTTTATTGAGCGAAAACACCTAAAGCTCCACGAGGCCCGGCAGGGGGGTGGTGGCGATCCCTGCTGTACTCTTTCACCACAACTTTCTCTCACTTACTTCCTGTTTCTTGTGTACCTGTATTTCAAAGGGCCGGCATTGTCACTCTCTGTGTTCACGCTGAAATCCCGAGAACTACGTTAAGGGTACACGTGTCTGTGGAGTGCTCAGCCACTTACACGGTAATTTCACGACCAGGCTGTTCCGTTAATTCGGATCAACCGGAACCCTCGTCGTCGTAACCGACGGAGTGCTTCCAGATATAGACATAAACAAAGTCGAAAGCGAAAAACGGATAAACAATATATACAGTAGTCACACACTCATTTATATGTATGTGTAGTGTGTGGGGGATGGGTGGGGAATTGTATGTGTGTGCGAGAGAGAGAGTGTGTGTGTATACATCTAGGTATATATAGACTGACAGAGAGACAGATAAATTAATTGATAGAAACACGATATACGTGTGTTTGTGTTTATATTATAACAATTTAGAGACGTCGACTGATTGGAAATGATTTTTTCGTTGCAGATTTAAGAACACCAAGTATATTCTTTTCTACTCTAGGCACCAGGCCCGAAATTTTTGAGAAGGGGGCCAGTCGATTAGATCGAAACCAGTATGCAACTGGTAATTAATTTATCGATTCCGAAAGGATGAAAGGCAAAGTCGACCTCGTCAGATTTTGAACTCAGAACATAGCGGCAGACAAAATACCTATTTCTTTACTAACCACAAGGGGTTAAACACAGAGAGAACAAACAAGGACAGACAAACGGATTAAGTCGATTATATCGAACCCAGTGCGTAACTGGTACTTATTTAATCAACCCCGAAGGGATGAAAGGCAAATCGACCTCGGCGGCATTTGAACTCAGAACGTAGCGGCAGACGAAATACCGCTAAACATTTCGCCTGGCGTGCTAGCGATATTGGCAACTCGCCGCCTTAGAACTCCAAATATATTAAACTATAAGTAATATCACGCAGAAAACTATTTTACAAAGACCTTCCAATTTTAACCACGAGGAATTTTAGCCAATAGAACCTATCTATGGCACCAGCTAATTGCGTTCCACCTTTAAGAAGACTATTTACTTGATATCTCTCGATGTGTGTAAATTCATTTTGATTGACTATCTTTCAGAACTCTTTGGCTCAGAGAAAGCTTCTAAAATGAATGAAGAAAAATCGGAGTGTTGCCATGGAATTATGGTGAGGATTTCTGTCAGATACATATACAATCGTCACTGGAAGTAATTAATGGTGCAAGTCAGCACCAGAATTGCTAGAAATAAGAGTCAAAACAAATATTAGCCACGGGCTGACAATATTCTGTTCAAGAGAGTACAATCTATTAACTGAAAAGGAAGGCAAACTCTCGACAGCAAGCAACGGCGTCAGATCGGTCCGCCGATTTCGGATAGAATTAATCCTCAACGGTGAGACCACTCCTTGCCTACGGTTAAGTTCACAAGAATCGTCAGCCTATAGAAATGCATAATATATATATAATGATATATATATATATAATATATATATATATATATATATATATATATATATATATATATATTTGCTGCTGAGAAGACCGCGCGGTGGCAGTGGATTTTGAAAATTTAGGGCAGATGGACTGGAGGCTTATTTGGCGTCGCCTCGTAGACAGATGCTCGTCCTCGGCTTCTCTGCTGACGAGACACGCCAGTTGTAAATAAATTTAATTTAATTAATTTGTTTACCAAAGTTTGCCGAAACTATGCATAGTCCAGAGATGAAAAGGGTAAATGTTTTTATTTCTCTTTCAATTTCAGAATTACAACTATTTAGCGGTTTGAGTTTGGCTGCTCTTTCTAGTGAGTCGAATGGCCTATTAGGGCCATTCCTTATATTGTTGAAT
Organism: Octopus sinensis; assembly: GCF_006345805.1. Classification (NCBI taxonomy): domain Eukaryota; kingdom Metazoa; phylum Mollusca; class Cephalopoda; order Octopoda; family Octopodidae; genus Octopus; species Octopus sinensis. The sequence goes on from NC_043017.1 coordinate 28,557,732, forward strand.
TGTATATATATATATATATATATATATATATATATATATACACATATATATATGCATATATGAATAGTTCGAAGAAATAAGAAAGTAACTCAATAGTCGAGAGTGTTGTGCGTTGGCACTCGTTTATCGAACGCATGAAACTCTTGGTCCTTGAGTCACACAGTTACTTTTGCTAAATATTAATATATATATGTATGTACTCATATTGTGAGTACTATTTTCCCTGTTTCCATTAACATACAAGCATATATACATACATACACACACACACACAATATATATATATACATATATATACACATATACACATATATAGACATATACATATATATACACATATATAGACATATACATATATATACACATATATAGACATATACATATATATACACATATATAGACATATACATATATATACACATATATAGACATATACATATATATACACATATATAGACATATACATATATATACACATATATAGACATATACATATATATACACATATATAGACATATACATATATACACATATATAGACATATACATATATATACCATATATAGAATATACATATATATGCACATATATAGACATATTACATATAATTACACATATATAGACATATACATATATATACCATTATATATATACATATATATATATATACACATTACACACATATAATATATATATCACACAATACACACATATATATATATAACAACATATACACACACATATAGATTATATACACATATATATATTATATACACACATATATATAATATACACACATATATATACACATATATAAGACACATTATATATACCATTATATATACACATATATAATACACATATATATATACCACCTATATAATATACACATATATATATATAACATATATATATATATATACACATATATATATATATTACACATATATATATATACATATATATATATATACACATATATATCACACATATATATTATATATATATATATACATACACTATATATACACACATATATATATACACATATATATATATAATACACACAATATATATATACACACATATATATATATACACACATATATATATATAACACACATATATATATACACACCACATATATATATCACACACAAATATTATATACACACACACTTATATATAATATACCACACCATATAATATATACACACACATATAGATATATACACAATATATATATATATACCCAATATATATATATAACACATATATATATACACACATATATATATATATATAACACATATATATATATACACACACATATATATAATACACACATATATATATATATAACACACATATATATATATACACACACACATATATATATATATACACATATATATATATAGATATATATATACACACACATATATATATAACACACTATATATATACACACACATATATATATATATACACACATATAATATATATATACAAACACACATATATATATACACACCACATATATATATATACCACACACCACATATATACATATACACATATATACTATACACATTATATACATATACAATATATATACATATATATCCATATATATACACATATATAACATACAATACACATATATATAATATACACATATATATACATATATACAAATACACAATATATACATATATAATATCACATATATATGACATATACAATATATACACAAAAGACATATACATCATATACAATATATAGACATACATATATATACACATATATAGACATCTACTCATATGTATATACACATATTATAGACATATACATATAATACACATATATGACATATACATATATTACACATATATAGACATATACATATATATACAATATAATATATACTACATATATATATATAAATAGCACAGAATTATATACACACATAATATATATATACACACAATATACAAATATATATATATACACGACATATAAACACATATAGCATATATATACACACATATAGTATATATATATTAACACACATATTATATACACATATATATATACACATATATATATACACATAATATTACAACATATAGATATACACAATATAATATATACACACACATAGATATACACATATATATATATATATACCACCATATATATACACACATATATATAAATATATATATATATAACACACATATATAATATACACACATATATATAATACGGTTACACACAATATATATATATATACACAACATATATATATTACACAAACATATATATATATATACACAACAGAAATATTATATCCACACATATATATAGAAGATATATACACATCACACATATATATATATATACACACACATATATTAGATCACCACCATATATATACACACATAGACATATATATATCCACACATATATATATATATACACACATATATAATATACACACATATATAGTATAGTACACACATAGTATATATATACACACACATATATATATATCACACATATATATAATATACACACACATATATATATATACACACACAATATTATATAAGACACATATATATATATAGACTATATATATATAACACACATTATATAATACACACATTATATATATACCACACACAATAATGAATATATATACACACACATATATATATATATACACACACAATTATATTATCACACACATATATATATATATACACACACATATATTATACACATACACATATATAATATACACATCTATAATCTATAACACTTACACATATATATACATATACACATATATATACACATATATATACATATACACAACTATATATACATATACACATATATATACATATATACATATACACATATATATACAATATATCAATATACACATATAAATATACATACTTATAACAATATATATACAATATATCATATATATGACATATATATATATATATAACATATACTATATATATATAATAATACATATACACTATATATATATATGTATACATCTAACACACCATATATATATATACACATACATATATATGCGTATACACACACACACACTCTCACAGATATATATTTATGTGTGTGTTTGTGTTCTGCAGAAATGCACCTAAGCACCTGCCTACACGGAATCATGTAGATATATATATATATATATATAATATATAATATATATATAATATATATACATATATATATACATATATATATGTATATTTCCAAGTAGTGTTTCTTTTATTTTTACTGACGCCATTCTGCTTTCACAATTTCCTAACATTTATTTTGCAGTGAAAATAATGGAATTAATAGACACCCTTAATCATTTCGTACTGAGAAGATTCAACGAAAAATCGAATATTAGGAATTTATATATTTTCAGCAAGAGAAATAAAATAATCAAATTAATTCAATATACACAGGTTATTATACGACGTACTTTGCTCAACACCATTTTGTTTCCTTCACTAAGGGGGTGGAAAAAAGCATAATAGAGAATATCCTTTTCAATGAAATGAAAGAATGTATACAATTTTACGTTCACATACATATACATACATACACACATACTCATATATATATATATTATATATATATGTAATATATTATATATGAATAACAAGTAAAAAGTTTGCTATAGGAATGTATTACATAAAATTTTATATTAAACACTATGTTTTTGATATGATGAATATTTATTAGAAACATATATTTTTGCACCACTCCCCACCGAAGTTTCATCTATTCTGCTTGAACTTATTTTTTCTGACGCATTCATATATATACATACGTACATACACACACACACACACACATATATATATATATATACATACAATGCCTTTTATTATTTTTTATTCCTACCACGTGTAGTTTCTATTTTCTTTTTTTAACATATTTCTATTGTGTGTGTATATTATATATATATATCACCGTGATCACCGTGAACGACCAGGCTATCAGATGTTGCTACACATCGCTGGTCACAATGCGCTTCGCATTGTTTTAGCCTTCAAATGACGCCACCCCATTGGCTAAGCGAGCAGGCCAACAGAAGAAAGAGTGAGAGAAAGTTTTGGCGAAAGAGTTCAGCTGGGATCGCCACCACCCCCTGCAGGAGTCTCGTGGAGCTTTAGGAGTTTTCGCTCAATAAACACTCACATCGCCCGGTCTGAGAAACGAAACCGCGATCCTACGACCGCGAGTCCTCTGCCCTATCTACTGGGCCATATATATAATTTTCTTATGGTTTCTTAAACATTCTCTAGAACAATACTATGTACAAAACCAAATATATGGCACCCTAGGCATAACACCAACTTCACCCTAGGCATAGCTTCACGTTAAAACTAATGGCCTCGTATCGAAATGTGAAACAATCTTTAAAGGCAATATGGCACAATCTTTAGACATATTGGACAAAACTCTTAGTGGCTTTTCGTCCGTCATTGTATCTGAGTCGAAGGAAAATATACCCATCATGCATTGGGGTCGATGTAATTCTCTAGCTACTCTCACTAAATTTCGGGACTTGGGAAATTATATATATGTACATACACATGTGTGTATGTGTATGGTGTGTGTGTGTGTGTGTATGTGTGTGTGTGTGTGTATGTGTACGAGGATACGTGGTAATTTTCTGATACGTACTGGGGCCAAGAACTCGCTCCTTACCCGCAAATTTAATGCTATTCTTCCAATTTTAGCAATTTTTTATTATTATTAACGGAAATAATTATTATCATCATCATTATTATTATTATTATCATTATTATTATGATTAATATTATTATTATTATTATCATTATTATTATGATTAATATTATTATTATTATTATTATCATTATTATTATTATTACCATTATTATTGTTGTTGTTGTTGTTGTGTTGTTGTTATATTTGTGATGAATATCTTTATTGTTGCCATTGATTTTTGTCTTGGTAAAAATGTATTTCGTTCGTTCTCCAGATTAGATTTTTATCGAGTTTTGCAATTATTGGATTACTATTTGCGTGTCTTATGGCACCAGAATATTACTCAATGAGGTGGGAATTTCCATTTATCTTTCTTCATTCTCATATTTAAGCAAAAAATGACAGTTCGGAAATATTTCCTCCTCCTCTCCAAAGAAAATATTTCCCAAATATCTTTGTACTTTTTCAATTGGTTTTTATCCCCTCTATGGTCCAAAATTATTTGTACAGACAATACAAGAAAACTTATAAATTTTATAACGGAAAGCATAAAGATCCGTACACCAATTACCTATTTCTTTACTACCCACAAGGGGCTAAACACTGAGAGGACAAACAAGGACAGACACACGGATTAAGTCGGTTATATCGACCCCAGTACGTAACTGGTACTTATTTAATCGACCCCGAAAGGATGAAAGGCAAAGTTGACCTCGGTGGATTTTGAACTACACACTGAGAGGACAAACAAGGACAGACACACGGATTAAGTCGCTTAGATCTACCCCAGTGCGTAACTGGTACTCATTTAATCGACCCCGAAAGGATGAAAGGCAAAGTCGACCTCGTCGGAATTTGAACTCAGAACGTGACGGCAGACGAAATACCTAATTCTTTACTAGCCACAAGGGGCTAAACACAGAGAAGACAAACAAGGACAAGCAAACGGATTAGGTAGATTATATCGACCCCAGTGCGTAACTGGTACTTATTTAATCGACCCCGAAAAGATGAAAGCAAAGTCGACCTCGGTGGAATTTGAACTCAGAACGTGACGGCAGACGAAATACCTAATTCTTTACTAGCCACAAGGGGCTAAACACAGAGAAGACAAACAAGGACAAGCAAACGGATTAGGTAGATTATATCGACCCCAGTGCGTAACTGGTACTCATTTAATCGACCCCGAAAGGATGAAAGGCAAAGTCGACCTCGTCGGAATTTGAACTCAGAACGTGACGGCAGACGAAATACCTAATTCTTTACTAGCCACAAGGGGCTAAACACAGAGAAGACAAACAAGGACAAGCAAACGGATTAGGTAGATTATATCGACCCCAGTGCGTAACTGGTACTCTATTTAATCGACCCCGAAAGGATGAAGGCAAAGTCGACCTCGTCGGAATTTGAACTCAGAACGTAACGGCAGACGAAATACCTATTCCTTTACTACACACAAGGGGCTAAACACTGAGAGGACAAACATGGACAGACAAACGGATTAAGTCAGTTATATCGACACCAGGGCGTAACTCATACAACAATTACCATGACACCAAGTACAAGTATAGCACATTATTTCACACACGAAAGTAAGTCTTGCCTCAGTGAGGAATGTACTTGACTATTTTTCTAGTTTTTCATTCGTTAACTAAGTCCTTTCTCCTAAATCGAGTCATGGCACCTTATTATTTTGATGGAAACCTTCTTCGTGTATTGACATCCAGTGTCATTGAATTTCTTCTTTGTGGCGATGAATCTTTGAGTCCTATATTAAACTTTGTTCTTTGATTAATGCTTCCGTGAAGCATTTTACATTTTTATTTAGATATCTTGTTCTGGAATTGCATTCACGTTTTCTGGAGCGTTCCATTCCTTAGCATAACGTTTTTGCTTCCTATTCACGTACTTGGACACACACACTCACACACACAGAAGCACGCGCGCGCGCATATATATATATATATGCATATATTATATGTATGTATATATATATGTATATATATATATATATATATATATGTATGTATATATATATGTATATATATATGAATATATGTATATATATATGAATATATGTATATATGAATATATATATATGTATGTAAATATATATGCATATATTTATATGTATGTATATATATGCATATTGTTATATTTCGGAATGGTTATATAAATATTTAAACGTATATATGCATATATTTATATATATGTATGTATATATATATATGCATATATTTATATATATATATGTATATATATATATATATGCATATATTTATATGTAAGTATGTATATATATATATATATATATATATATATGCATATATTTATATGTATGTATGATATATATATATATATATATATATTATATATATATATATATTTATATGTAAGTATGTATATATATATATATATATATATATATATATGCATATATTTATATGTAAGTATGTATATATATATATATATATATATATATATATATATTTAATTTTCCTCGGTTCTTTGCTCTTTTTCATGTATGTTTTCTGTTCTTCAATGTGAGAAATATCTTATCATTTTCTTCAGTTGCAGTATATTTTCTTTTCATATATGTGATAAAAAAATTTCCCTTTCTTATCCTTTACTTATTAATGTCAATCATACCTGCTGATGCTTGAACGTTCCAAATAGGTGAGCACACCATGAACATTTGATCTCAAATCTTTTCTGGATCGATGTACGGTAAATACCACACACCCCTACTACCACTCATGTGAAAGAGGCCTTTCATTGAAGAGGTTGACAAGTTTACATTTCTCTATAGAAGCATCTTATTTATTAGTCCATCCATATTTCATATAAAAATGTGGTAAATCTGACAGATTCGTTACAGCGTCGGACAAAATGCTTTGCCGCACCCTTAGGGTATAATGCATCCCCAGTTTAAAACATCCGGGGTCAACATTGCTTTTCATCTGTTGGGAGTCAATAATAATAAAGTACCAGTCAAGTACAGGGGACAGTATGATTGGCAATGGCAGGCGTTGTGCCATAACCGGAAAAATTAAAACTATAGGCGCAGGAGTGGCTGTGTGGTTAGTAACTTGTTTACCAACCACATGGTTCCGGGTTCAGTCCCGCTGCGTGGCACCTTGGGCAAGTGTCTTCTACTATAGCCTCGGGCCGACCAGAGCCTTGTGAGTGGATTTGTTAGACGGTAACTGAAAGAAGCCCGTCGTATATATGTATATATATATATATATATATATATATATATATATATATATATATATGCATGCGTGTGTGTGTTTGTGTGTCTGTGTTTGTCCCCTTAGCATTGCTTGACAACCGATGCTGGTGTGTTTATGCCCACGTTACTTAGCGGTTCGGCAAAAGAGACCGATAGAATAAGTACTGGGCTTACAAAAGAATAAGTCCCGGGGTCGAGTTGCTCGATTAAAGGCGGTGCTCCAGCATGGCCGCAGTAAAATAACTGAAACAAGAAGATAATAGAAGACACTTACCCAAGGTGCCACAGAGTGGGACTGAACCTAGAACCGTGTGGTTGGGAAAGAATCTTCTTACCACACAGCCAGGCCTGTGCATATTCTTCTATATAATGGATTTTTTATTCCTTGAGATTATTTCAGGTGTATTATTTACCATTTCTTATCCCTTGAAATCTACTCCCGTTGATTTATTTCGGTCATTAGATACCGGCCATGCTGGAGTACCAGTTTCAAATTTTTTTGGGGGAACAAATTTTCCACAATTATTTTTTAGAGTTTCACGCTTGTTCTATCATTTTGTTTTACCGAACTGATAAACGCATACTCACAAGCACACACACACACTTACATAGAAACACAATTATATGCACACACGCATATCCACAAACATACACACACACGTGCACAGAAGCACATACATAACTAAAAGTCCACGCGCTCAAAAATGACAGAGAGGAAACAAACCAATACCTAATGCAGATCGGTGTGGAGACAGACACACACACACACAAACACAAATACACACACACCCATACCCACAAACACAGAAGCAAATACGCGCGCAGACAAAACACCCCAAAACACACAGGCACACCCCAAAAGCACAAACATAGATACACACTCAAACAGTGAACACACAAACACACACACATACGCAAACACACATACACACAGCAGCACACATACAAACGCACACACACAAACACAAATACATATAGGCGCATACCTACAACCACACACATGCACATACACAAGCATATACGCAAACACAAATTCAAACAAACAAACACACTCACAGACGGACACAAACACATACAGAATATACACATGAGCACACACACACACACACAAACATACGCACATACGCATATTCACACCCGCACATAAACACACACACACACGCTTACACACAAAGACATACAGAAATTCAAACACGCACAACCACATAAAGAATATACATACGAGCACACACACACAAACATCCGCACATACGCATATTCACATCCGCGCACAAACACACACGCTTACATACAGAAATTCAAACACGCACAACCACATAAAGAATATACATACGAGCACACACACACAAACATCCGCACATACGCATATTTACACCCGCAGACACACACACACACACTCATATTTCATTGGCCAGTCCGGGCCTGTAGTAGAAGATACATGGACACATTGAAACTCCGACGTCTGGCAGCTGACTTGGCAGACACCCATAAAATTATCAACCATCTTACAAACAATAACTCTGAGCACCTTTTCAAACTCCACCCATCTAACACCCGTGGACATATTTACAAAGTCAGAAAACAGCACAGCTCCCATGATTTCAGGAAACATTTTTTAACGCTGAGAGTTGCTGAAGCATGGAACAAACTGCCGGCATCAGTTGTTAGTTGTCAAGGCGGCGAGCTAGCAGTAACGTTAGCACGCCGGGCGAAATGCGTAACCGCATTTCGTCTGCTGTTACGTTCTGAGTTCAAATTCCGCCGAGGTTGACTTTGCCTTTCATCCTTTCGGAGTCGATTAAATAAGTACCAGTTACGCACTGGGATCGATATAATCGACATAACCCGTTTGTCTGTCCTTGTTTGTCCCTTGTGGGTAGTAAAGAAATAGGCATCAGTTGTTAGTTGTCGGAGCACTGCATCCTTCAAAACTTCCATGCTTTCTGAGATTCGCCAACACTACACCTGATTTTCTCCCCTACATACACACGCAAGTATGTATCTGACTCATGCATTGTTCGCTTTCTAGACATTTGTACATTACTGCATATACTCTGACAAGTTGTGGTGCACCTGAGCACTGTATACAATAATTTCATCATTATTATATTATTATTATACTTGGCCAAGTAACCTCTCAGGATGGGAACAACTCGGTTGCAAATCATGCTTCCTAACCACTGGATAATAATACAAGCGTAACATTCAACACATCTAATTACCGACCCTGATACGCCTCGAAATGCACTGGCTTCATAGATTCGACAGAATTGGAAGAAAAACCGTGGTTAATTACTTCTTTCCCAATTGCAGTTCTCTTGTTTCTTTCGTATATACGTGTATTGCTTTCTAATGAGAATGATAAAAGTCTATGCAATGATCACGAATCTTTCTCGATCTCAGATTTGCGCTGTCTATTTCTATTCCGTTCAGGGACTTTTTTATATTTATTTATGTATTGATCCTATAAAGAGCTTTTCCTTGTAATCACTTTATCCTGGAGAATTTCGTTTTTCAGACTTTATCGCTTTCACAATGTTTCATCTTGTTACACTATTTAGTCAATAAATATACGCTATTTCAACTGGTGAAATATATTTTTTGCTTTCCTTGAAACCTAATCAGCGCTTTGTTTTCGTCTTTTATGTAATGCTATTAGCTACCTCATGCTTTTTTACTAGATATTTTCAGTGGTTATTTCATGAGAGTTTTCTACTTAAGAAAATGCTTTATCTCTTTATATGCTTCTTAAGCATAATCTCACTTTGTCTGAGATTTTGTAGCGCATTCTAAATGCACTATATGCTTTTTTTTTATAATCCTGCTAATTAATTTAGTGTTTAATTGAGATTATCATAACTTATTAATCATGTACATCACGGATGCCCATTAACTTTTATTTTATTTTAGCACTGGTGCATTCATTTGCATTCGAACATAATTTGAGATTGGTTAAGTGACAGTGCCATTATGAGCCCTCTCTCTTTTACTCTTTTATCTCTCTTTTACTTGTTTCAGTCATTTGACTGCGGCCATGCTGGAGCACCGCCTTTAATCGAGCAACTCGACCCAGGGACTTATTCTTTGTAAGCCCAGTACTTATTCTATCGGTCTCTTTTGCCGAACCGCTAGTGACAGGGACATAAACACACCAGCATCTGTTGTCAAGCAAGGGGACAAACACAGACACACAAACATACACGCACACATATATATACATATATACGACAGGCTTCTTTCAGTTTCCGTCTACCAAATCCACTCACAAGGCTTTATTCGGCCGAGGCTATAGTAGAAGACACTTGCCCAAGGTGCCACGCAGTGGGACTGAACCCGGAACCGTGTGGTTGGTAAGCAAGCTACTTACCACACATCCACTCCTGCGCCCTGATCCATTCTAACAAAAAAAATCATGAAGTGAATAACGAATATATAGTGCGTGTGGGTATTTGAGAAAGTAAAACATATGACCGTCCCGAAATATAACAATAAAATTTGTATTTCAACTACTTTATTTTCGTGCACATACGTGTACAGGAAAGTGTATTTATAATTTTATATACATATATGCTAGTGCATATATGTGCACATTTTTTTATACTCCTGTATGCTTTATAATACACTAGCAGTATCACTTGGCGTTGCTCGGGGTTGTAAGGGAAATAACTATATAAGCATTTTTAGAGATGTAAAGTATAATAGCCATCTCAAAATGGCTAACCACAAAGGTGGGTGTTACTGTAGCTTTTTATGTTCTGAGATTTTAGAGAGTTACTTTCCTTATATAAACCGAGCGAAAATGCGGAAAAAGTATGGTAAATTTCTTTTTTAAATCGTAGACTCATCGTAGACGCGCGCTAATACCCAGAAGGGCTCGATATTAATCACGACTATAAGATACCCGCTTTTGGTTAAACTGCACCGCAAAATGTGGGAGTAGTTAGGAATCTAAATCGTAGGAGACAGACACCACACAACCTCACTTTTATATATATAGATGTCGCCCCCTTGTGTACCCACTCGTTATACTAACGTTTGCTTGAAGATTTCTTTGACGAGAGTGTGTTCCATTGCGACCAATATGCTGATGACTGTATCTGCAAGAAACATTTGTTACTAATTTCCTTTTCTCTTTTACTTTCTTCTCTATAATATTACTCTTTCCTTCTTTTCAATACATACCTGATACAATTTCTCCGTTAAATCCTTATGCAGGATATCACATGAGATTGCTGATTCTCCAATAACAAGATATGATTCCGACCCGAAGCCTGTATAATTTGTCAGTTAAATGTATTAGCGTTGAACAGAAAGGAGAGGACAGATAGTCTCATTTGAATATCATTCCTGAAATTGCGATTGAGTTTATAATTTGTATCTTTAGTGAAAAATTAACAGAATAAGATACCACAGATGCTCAGATCAGTAATCTTGAAGACAGCAATAGCAATAAGAATATGAAGAACAATAACAGCACTTGCACAATTTCAAATACTGCGATCCGGTCACTCTTCGTCTCTCTAACGTCAATCTTTCTTTAAATACAAAATAAACATACAGAACTTTGATATTATTTACAGTTACAACCAATCAAAAGTAGGGGGAATAATTTCAATAAAAAGAACAATATTTATTGTTATGGAAGCACTCCGTCGGTTACGACGACGAGGGTTCCGGTTGATCCGAATCAACAGAACAGCCTGCTCGTGAAATTAACGTGTAAGTGGCTGAGCACTCCACAGACACGTATTCCCTTAACGTAGTTCTCGGGGATATTCAGCGTGACACAAGAGAGTAACAAGGCCGGCCCTTTGAAATACAGGTACAACATAAACAGGAAGTAAGAGTGAGAGAAAGTTGTGGTAAAAGAGTACAGCAGGGATCACCACCATCCCTTGCCGGAGCGTCGTGGAGTTTTAGGTGTTTTCGCTCAATAAACACTCACAACGCTCGGTCTGGGAATTGAAACCACAATCCTATGACCTCGAGTCCGCTGCCCTAACCACTGGGCCATTGCGCCTCCACCTTATTGTTATAGCAAGTAATGAAGAAGGGCAAGGAGAAAAATAATATATCTCTGCAAATAACACAAGGCCGGCAAAAATCTTCCACACCTAAGTTAGTGCAGCAGACTTTCCAGGGAATATTTGCAGGAGTTATGTGAATTAGCAAAGGTAAAACCGACAGTATTATTTGCTGAAGATGTAGCGAAAAGACAGGCTGTAATTGTCACTCATAGTTCTTACAGTGCAAACAGTATATGGGCCAAGGGAACGCATCAGAAGCTACACACATTCATCGTTAGTTGCGAATTTTCTATCGCAATATAGACGAGGGATCAAAGCAAGGCTAATGAATTTATAGATGTTGAAAGGAATGTGGAAGTCCAAATGACCACCAAAGGCCACAGAACCACCTCAGTATTGTGTGTAGTAGAAGTTTCCGAGAATAAGTCCTTGGGATTACTCTTTAATTGTAGTTTTACCTGTTTCATATATATCTTAGTGAAGGCGCATAGCTCAGTGGTTAGAGCGTCGAGCTTACGATCGTGAGGTTGTGAGCTCGAATCCCGGACCGGGCTGCGTGTTGTGTTCTTGAGCAAGACACTTTATTTCACGTTGCTCCAGTTCACTCAGCTGTAGGAATGAGTTGCGACGTCACGAGTGCCAAGCTGTATCGGACTTTGCCTTTCCCTTGGATAACACTGGTGGCCTGGAGAGGGGAGGCTGGTATGCATGGGCGACTGCTGGTCTTCCGTAAACAACCATGCCCAGACTTGTGACTAGGAGGGTAACTTTCTAGGTGCAATCCCATGGTCAGTGTCGTGACCGAATGGGGTCCCGGATCCCCCGGATATACCTTAGATCTGGATGGTCTGAAGAACTGGAAGGGTTAAGCAGTGAAATAGGAAATGGTTAATGATGGATAACAAAAACAGCAGGAAAGAGAAAAAAAAAACTCCTTTAGAAATAATCAAAATTGAAATTCTGCCGATGGCAGATGAAACACTTTTATGCACGTTACAGAAAGAATGAGCAACCAACACGTCCCCTAGCAATGCCGACGCGTAGTTTGATTTGATGTGAGAAAAAAATCATAACCACAAGTAAAAACAATCACACGCAGTCGTTGAAAATATTATAGAAAGAGAGAAAAATCAAAGAAAAACAAATAATATAAAACAGTAAAAATATGTGAAGAGGAACAATTTTTTCCAGATGATAACGAAAGCCATTCTCAGAGAAATAAGAAAAAAATAAGAAGAGAGTATTAACTGAGTTTCGCTGTTTTTTGAAAAGTAATCAAACGGTTAATTGAAAAAATTACGCAATTACGGTGCCATCCAGTTTTAAAAGACGCTACAGTGATAATAAAATAGTTAGGGTCAGTTTACAAACGACATGTAAAAGACAAATTTCTTAGTATTATCTAAACAAAAATTTCACGAAGAACTTAAAGGGCAATGCCTCTAAATGTTTGCCCTTTGCAACGCAAGATTCCTAAAAAAATGATTACTGGTTCAAATGATGTCTTACATTAGGTTCAGACCAGACATGTTTTGAGTAACGGTAGAATTGACCCCAGTATAATGTGTGCATGAGAGAAAATATAGTTTTGTGAAAAATAAAAGTAGGGGAAGAATCATTTTGATGCAAAAAAAAAGAGGAAGAATATGAGATATGGGGAGGAAAACGGAAAAGGACAATTATGATTTGATAAATATAATTGTTGATGATGATAATTGCAGCGCTAACACGACGACTATGATGAAGATGACGGATGCTGAAAGCTTTGAAGACTGCGACGAAGGTGACAGATAATAATGATGATGATGATGATGACGATTATGATGATGACGATGACGATGATGGTGGTGGTGGTGGTGGTGATGATGATGACGATTAAGACGATGATGATGACGATTATGGTGGTAGTGGTGGTGATGATGACGACGATGATAACGACGACGATGATGACGATGGTGGTGGTGATGATGATGATGATGACGATGATGATGGTGGTGGTGATGATGATGATGATGATGATGGTGATGATGATGATGACGATGACGATGGTGATGGTGATGATGATGATGACGATGATGATGGTGGTGGGTGATGATGATGATGACGATGACGGTGATGATGGTGGCGGTGATGACGATGATGATAATGATGATGAAGTTAATGCTAGTTCTGCGTGATGCCCAGATTGGAAACGTTTATGAGCCTGGCAATAATATAAGCAGACTGGTAAATATTAACCTAACAAAGTTCATATTGGAGTTATTGTCATCAGGTAATTACTTTACTTCACTTAAAACTTTGAATATGTGATGATATAGAATGTGAAGAAGAAAATAAATCGACACAGTACGTGCAGTATTAATGGTTCGAATCGCTTCATTTGACCCTTGTGTTTTCATTTATTTTGTCAAGGGATTTAAACATATGACTTTGACTTATTTATGCTTGCTAATTGTGATTAATCGCAATGCTCATTTGATTTGAAAGATTATAACACCTCAGGTTAAAAGTATAAAACTAGTCAATGCTGCTTACTAAGATAGCCAAAATATAATTTGGTTAGTTTTCGTGCTTTATTCATTGTTTATGTTAAATTTGGTGTTAAGATGTTACTCCCGGAGATCGTAGTTCGAATAGAGCAAAACATTGTATACATATATACAACGGGCTTCTTTCAGTTTCCGTCTACCAAATCCACTCACAAGGCTTTGGTCGGCCCGAGGCTAAAGTAGAAAACACTTGCCCAAGGTGCCACGCAGTGGGACTGAACCCGGAACCATGTGGTTGGTAAGCAAGCTACTTACCACACAACCACTCCAGCATCTTATCAAAATTATAATAGAGCAAAACATTATCTAATCCATTTTATTACCAAAGAATTAGAATTTTGTGGAAGAGTTTCACTGACCGATTTGAACCTCATGTCCTTGAATAAATGGAAATTGAACAACTACGATTAAGGGTCAACTCCAATGAAGAAATATTCAAACAAACCAATTTCCAAAAATGCAGAAGATTCAATAGAAAAAAAAACTGTGATTGGAATATTGCCAAAATTTAGAGTTGATAAGGAGTCGAGACAAAATGCTCTACAGCGTTTCCTCTGTCCTCACGTTCTGAGTTCAAGTCTCACCTAGGCCGAGTTTGCATTTCATCCCTTCGTATGGCAGAATCGTCAGCACACTGAGCGAAATGCTCAGCGGCAATTCGTCCATTTTCATGTCTTGAGTGGTCGATAAAAAAAGTACCTGTTGAGTACTGGTGTCTAGGTAATCGATTTAATCACTCCCCCTAAACTTCCGGCCTTGTGTCAAAATCTGAAACCAATATAGAGAGTTAGTATACTCTCTCTTTACTCTTTTACTTGTTTCAGTAATTAGACTGCGGCCACGCTGGAGCACCGTCTTTAATCGAGCAACTCGACCCCGGGACTTATTCTTTTGTAAGCCCAGTACTTATTCTATCGGTCTCTTTTGCCGAACCGATAAGTAACGGGGACATAAACACACCAGCATCGGTTGTCAAGCAATGCTAGGGGGACAAACACAGACACACAAACACACACAGGCATATATACATATACACGACGGGCTTCTTTCAGTTTCCGTCTACCAAATCCACTCACAAGGCTTTGGTCGGCCCGAGGCTAAAGTAGAAGACACTTGTCCAAGGTGCCACGCAGTGAGACTGAACCCGGAACCATGTGGTTGGTAAGCAAGCTACTTACCACACAGCCACTCCTGCGCCTAGCATCTTATCAAAAATATTAATATGATATTTTGCTGCAATGTCAAACAAATAAGAATTCTCACTCAAAAAATCCATTTAAAATTTAGTTGAAACAAACACGATATAGCCCAAGGAATCTCCATATTTCAATAATTTTGCATATCATGCAAATAGTATAACCTATTTGAAATAAACTTCTAAATTTTTTTCAACGTCTTTGCTATTTTTGTTTTAACGCGTAGACCGCAGGAGAATAATGTGTTTAAACGTATCTTTGTTATAAGTAGACAATGTTTAATAGAGCGTGGCAGATACATGTGAATAGAATAAAGTTGCTCAAAAATCTAGCAATAGACATTACTATATTTATTGCCCGCAAACAATGGGGTGAAATATATAGGTTTATTTACAATCAATAAAAAAAGAAATTCATGCAATTACAGAATAATTATTTGTGCGAAGGAGTACATGGCCAATATTTATTAAGGTTCATATTACATGAAACAAAACAAGGTAAAAAGAGTAAAAAATAAAGCAATCTTTTGTGACTTAATGTGCATTTAAAACAGGTACTGCTTGGGACAATATAAGCAGCGATACAGAAAGACAAATTCAAAATGAAAGGAATCTTTGAATACACCGTGAATAATGAAACAGTTCTCAACATAGTTTAGGATGTCAATGCTAATATGTATAGATGTTTGCTGAAAGGTTTTCGAAACAAGTGAAAATAAAAACAAACAAAAAAAAACTAACAGAAAAAGGACAAAATAAAATATACACTGCAGAAATATCATGTAAATTCTGGTAGAGAGTGTAATTCTGTGATAGTAACCGCGCAAAGGAAATCGAGATAGAAAAATAAGATGACACAAAATTGCCGCCGGCAGTTGAAGCCATAAAACTAAAGACAGCTTCGGATGTAATAACATGATGTAAGAATACACTTCACACAAGAGGCACTGTTCTTTTAGAATATGAACCATTCTGTTTCGACATTGCAGATACCTATTTCTTTATTACCCACAAGGGGCTAAACACAGAGGGGACAAACAAGGACAGACATAGGTATTAAGTTGATTACATCGCGACCCCAGTGCGTAACTTGTACTTAATTTATCGACCCCGAAAGGATGAAAGGCAAAGTCGACCTCGGCGGAATTTGAACTCGGAACGTAACGCAGACGAAATACCCATTTCTTTATTACCCACAAGGGGCTAAACATAGAAGGGACAAACAAGGACAGACATAGGTATTAAGTCAATTACATCGACCCCAGTGCGTAACTGGTACTTAATTTATCGACCCCGAAAGGATGAAAGGTAAAGTCGACCTCGGCGGAATTTGAACTCAGAACGTAACGGCAGACGAAATACCGCTAAGCATTTCGCCCGGCGTGCTAACGTTTCTGCCAGCTCGCCGCCTACATTGCAGATACCACTTATGAAATAGTTCTTCTAAGGTTTTGGAAGAACCATTGTGTTTAGCTATATGGTAAGTGTTATACATTACAGATGTTACATTATACGATTGTTTCGCAGGGAAATTTCTAAATGCAACCAATCGACGTATCAGAGTAATACGAAAGGAAGATGTAAGGGAATAAATGAAGATTCTGGGGTTCATTGGTGTGTTAAACACGACCATATTCAGGTTCTTGGTGGTGATATCTCTCTTGCCCAGGATATCAATCGTCTGGAAGCTGTTCAGCGACGTGCAACCAAAAGAATACCCTCCATCAGGCATTTGCCATATCCTGAACGCCTTACTTCCCTGGACATGGACACATTGAAACTCCGACGTCTGGCAGCTGACTT
Source organism: Octopus sinensis (assembly GCF_006345805.1). NCBI lineage: Eukaryota > Metazoa > Mollusca > Cephalopoda > Octopoda > Octopodidae > Octopus > Octopus sinensis. The sequence goes on from NC_043017.1 coordinate 28,576,310, forward strand.
GGCAGACACCCATAAAATTATCAACCATCTTACAAACAATAACTCTAAGCACCTTTTCAAACACCACCTGTCTAACACCCGTGGACATGTTTACAAAGTCAGAAAACAGCACAGCTCCCATGACTTCAGGAAACATTTTTTCACGATGAGAGTTGCTGAAGCATGGAACAAATTGCCGGCATCAGTTGTTAGTTGTCGGAGCACTGCATCCTTCAAAACTTCCATGCTTCCTGAGATTCGCCAAAACTACACTTGATTTTCTCTCCTCCATACACACACAAGCATGTATCTGACTCGTACATTGTTCGCTTTCCAGACATTTCTACATTACTGCATGTACTTTATATGCACTTTCTGAAAAGTTGTGGTGCACCTGAGCACTGTATACAATAATTTCATTATCATTATTATTATTATTATTTGGAGATGGATAGTTACAATCATAAACGTTTGTATTACCGAAAACCAAAACGTGTAAAATGGTCAATGCAATCGTGTGCATAATCGGCTCAACTACATCAACTCTTTACTCTTTTACATGTTTCAGTCATTTGACTGCGGCCAAGCTAAGTGACGGGGACGTAAACACACGAGCATCGGTTGTCAAGCAATGCTAGGGGTACACAAACACATACATATATATATATATATACGACAGAATGATGTTCGTGTCAATATACAGATAGACATATATATCGCATATACTCTTTTACTTTTTTCAGTCATTTGACTGCGGCCATGCTAGATCACCGCCTTTAGTAGAGCAAATCGACCCCGGGACTTATTCCTAGTAAGCCCAGTACTTATTCTATCGGTCTCTTTTGCCGAACCGCTAAGTGACGGGGACGTAAACACACCAGCATCGGTTGTCAAGCAATGCTAGGGGTACAAACACAGACACACAAACACATACATATACATATATATATATATATATATATATATATATATACGACAGGCTTCTTTCAGTTTCCGTCTACCAAATCCACTCACAAGGCATTGGTCGGCCCGGGGCTATAGCAGAAGACACTTGCCCAAGATGCCACGCAGTAGGACTGAATCCGGAACCATGTGGTTGGTTAGCAAGCCACTCCTGCGCCTATACACACATTACCTGAAGTCTTTTGGGAAGGAGCTAGAATATTATATCGACCCCAGGGCTGAAGAATGAAAGGCAAAACTCGACGGAATTTTAATTCAGAACCTAAATATACACAAAATGCAGCAAGGAAGTTTCACGTACTCTTTTACTCTTTTACTAGTTTCAGTAATTTGACTGTGGCCATGCTGGAGCACCGCCTTTAGTCGAGCAAATCGCCCCCAAGACCTATTCTTTGTAAGCCTAGTTCTAATTCTATCGGTCTCTTTCGCCGAACCGCTAAGTTACGGGAATGGAAATATACCAGCATCGGTTGGGGGGGGGGCAAACAGAGACACGCAAACATATGCACACACACTTATATATATATATATATATATATGGTGGCTGCCCCCTCGTTATCGAGTGTGGCCATTGCACGAAGCTTGATCAATGTTGTTATCGTGCAATGCTTGTGCAAGACGATTTTTTTAAAGTGAGGAAAGGCTGTGCACTGAGTCAATCTCACTCACTAAGCAACACCAGCCATAATCCGAAAAGAAGAACAAGTCAACATCATCGGTAACCACTCAGCCGCAGGTTTTATGTGGAAGTTATCCCAGTTACCTGGGTTACATTCTCCTAGAAGGATGCCCTTCTAAACTTACAATGAATATATATATATATATATATATATATATAATAGAAATATTAAAATAACTAAGTCTCTCTAAAAGAGAACAGCGGCAGCGTTCCCGGAAAATAATAGTTATCGCCATACTAATATGGCATTCTTATAAAAAATAATAAAAAAACTGTCCGCTTATTAGCTCCATGAGGCCATCGCCTTAAGTTAGCTATTGATACACAAACTGTATCCATATAACCTTCGAACAAGGGAGGTCAGTCGCTCCACACTACTTGACCGGCAGCTACAGACGCGTTTCGGGGTATTGCCCCTTTTCAATGCAGCGTAGCCAGCCAGTAGGTGTCGCTTCCGACAATCTCTGTTCGATGGTTTTATTTACCTAGTTTCGGTGGAATACATCCACTTGTTTTCAATAATAGAAATATTAAAATAACTAAGTCTCTCTAAAAGAGAACAGCGGCAGCGTTCCCGGAAAATAATAGTTATCGCCATACTAATATGGCATTCTTATAAAAATAAGAAAAAAACTGTCCCTTGTTCGAAGGTTATATGGATACAGTTTGTGTATCAAATAGCTAACTTAAGGCGATGGCCTCATGGAGCTAATAAGCGGACAGTTTTTTTCTTATTTTTATAAGAATGCCATATTAGTATGGCGATAACTATTATTTTCCGGGAATGCTGCCGCTGTTCTCTTTTAGAGAGACTTAGTTATTTTAATATTTCTATTATTGAAAACAAGTGGATGTATTCCACCGAAACTAGATAAATAAAACCATCGAACAGAGATTGTCGGAAGCGACACCTACTGGCTGGCTACGCTGCATTGAAAAGGGGCAATACCCCGAAACGCGTCTGTAGCTGCCGGTCAAGTAGTGTGGAGCGACTGACCTCCCTTGTTCGAAGGTTATATGGATACAGTTTGTGTATCAAATAGCTAACTTAAGGCGATGGCCTCATGGAGCTAATAAGCGGACAGTTTTTTTATTATTTTTATAAGAATGCCATATTAGTATGGCGATAACTATCATTAATATATATATATATATATATTATATATATATAATATATATATATATATACACATATATACGACGGGCTTCTATCAGTTTCGGTCTACCAAATCCACTCACGAGGCTTTGGTCAGCCCGAGGCTATAGTAGAAGACACTTGCCGAAGGTGCCACGCAGCGGGACTGAATCCGGAACCATGTGACTCGTAAGCAAGCTACTTACCACACTGCCACTCCTACTTATCACACAGCCATTCTACATGTTGACGATTCTGCCAGCTAAACACCTTACAATACACAGGAGTGCAATTTTGAACATAATTTCTGTTGAGTTTCTGTTACATATCATTTAGGCTAAAACCAGAATTCTGATTTCGAAATTACAGTCGGTTTTCTTACATCAAGTCAATTGTTTTCTGTACAGCTCGATGGATTAAATGCCGATTTTGTCTGGTGTGCTAACGACCCTGTCTGGTCACGGCCGTAAAATTCGGCGCTTGTAACAAAATCCGAAAATGAACCAACTGTAGTTGGGAATTACCGATTCATTGTAA
>NC_043017.1:28592102-28597102 GCF_006345805.1 Octopus sinensis
TCATCATAGGCTACCCGTATTGAAAGAACTTTTTTTGCTTTAATTTCAACAGTTAGAATTATTGTGTGCGTTATATACAATTACCACTAAAATCTTTTATGTTGCTCTTCAATAATTCATTGCCCTCACATTCAAATGCCTGAAATGTGATGCAAACATTAAAAAAAAAAATCAAATTCCATAATTTGCTTGAATATGTTTCTGATCATATTAACCTCCACGAAAGCCACATACGCGGGAGAGTTTTCTAATATTGGTATAAATTTAATGCCACTCAACGAATCTATAATCTATCTATCTATCCGCTCAGTCGAAGTCAACTTTCAGTTACTCCATGGATCAGTGTCCTTCAGTCAGTTCCATCCTGGGCCGCTTCTTTCAAATTGGCTATATCCATTCCAGTATCACTCTTGATGGTGTCAAGCCAGTGGGTTCTTGGTCGGCCTCTTCCTCTCTTGCCACTGACCATTCCGAGCATGATGTCCTTCTCCTGGGATTTTCTCCGCATAATATGACCGAAATATGCCAATCTATGCTTGGTGATCCTAGCTTCAAGAGACAGTTTCGGCCTGATCTGCTTAAGAACCTCTCTATTGGTGAGCCTCGCTGTCCATGGAATCCGTAAAAGTCTTCTCCAACACCAGAGCTCGAATGCACTAATTCTCTTCTGGTCAGCTTTCTTTAGTGTCCAGGTCTCGCATCCATATGTTACTATTGGGAAGACAATTGCATTCACCAATCTGCATTTGGTAGCGAGTCTGATGTCTCTACTCTTCCAGACCCTGCTCATGCTGACCATTGCCTCTCTACCTAGTACTATCCGCCGTCTTATTTCTATAATAAGTCTCTGAGTCTATAATAAGTCTCTGAAATTGCTTCACATAGCAGTTAGAACTACCGCTTTCACCTTAACAGCTGAGAAATGGAACGTACATACGATAGAATAACATACACTATATCTGAAACAAATCGTTAAAGATGGTGGATTATTTGAATGTCTTTCATTAAAGTTTGCTTTGTGCTGATATAATGGCAATGCACAGCTGTCCGTTATCAGAACTCGTTGGCAACAACCACTTAATCAATTTGCATAGCTACTCAATCTGTTTAGTTAAACACGAATAGAGAATTACACTTCAGACGATACTGTGTCTATCCTGTCACTCACAGATACTAATAATGAATTCAGGAAAGTATTGTTAATTCAGTAGTCCTTTTTTTGTATCTCACATTTCTTGTACAGTAATGATGTTCATGCTGTTAGCTCCAGGCACTCATGCAGTTACGCAGGGATTACAGTCTTTCAGTTTTCTTAGTCAACGAACACAAATGTTATCTACACACGACTACAATAAAGCGTGGTAGTTTCCCCCGTTTCAACAGAATACAAAAGACACCTGCTGATGAAGACTGAATAATTAAGTACATATAGAAGTCGAGTTGTGGTCTGATTATATCTGCTAGAACAGATATATATTAGAATTAGTGCGACAACAAAAGCAAGAAGAAAACACGTTAACAACTTTGTTTCTTTACACATAATCGATATTGAGATCGAAATAATTTTAGGTACCTCTACACTTAAAAACGCAAATACACTAACCTTAACTGTCTTCCAGTGCTGGCTCTGACAATCACTAATGGTTTTCCCCTATTGAAAGCCGACATAAAAATATTCCTGAAACAACCACCAATATCCATTACTCTTTACTCTTTTACTTGTTTCAGTAATTTTAATGCGGCCATGCTGGAGCAACGCCTTTAATCGAGCAACTCGACCCCGGGACTTATTTTTTTGTAAGCCCAGTACTTATTCTATCGGTCTCTTTTTGCCGAACCGCTAAGTAACGGGCACATAAACACACCAGCATCAGTTGTCAAGCAATACTAGGGGGACAAACACATACACGCATATATATGTATATATGAATATATATATACTTATATACATATGTACGACGGACTTCTTTCAGTTTCCGTCCGCCAAATCCACCCACAAGGCTTTGGTCGTCCCGAGGCTATAGTAGAAGACACTTGCCCAAGGTGCCACGCACTATTTGAGATGTGTTTGTTAGCCCCTGTTTTGGTAGTTAATGAGAGAATCAGTGGTCACTCAGATGGATCGCTGACTGTGTAGCGTATCGCAATGTAAAGCAGAAAAAGAAAAAGAGAAATGAAAGACATTAGATGGAAGAATGAATAGCAAACTTCTCACAATTATACCGCAAAGAATATATTTAAGTATTTTTATATTTCGGAACGGTCATTTTGACAGATTAGCCAGTGACGAAAGAACACTGGCTGAAATAAGATTAAGATTAATGTAAAAAGTAAATAACACTGAAGCAAAATAACACCAAATATATAGTGCGTGTGTTTTTATTGGCTAAACTGGAAAAATGACCATTCCGAAATATAGCAATATCTGTTTCAACACACGACTTCACATAAAAAATCTTGCACAACAAATATATTTAAGGCTGGCCTTTTTATAACCCAAAAATAAACTAGACCTAGCGGTATATATTCAACAAACCACAGGTTTAACAAACACTATAATATTGATTTAAATTTTTCCTAGAAGGTCAGTAATGTGTGAGGATGAATTACGTCGATTAACCCAATTACAGTACTTAGCTGCTACTTTATTTTCGATCCAGAAAAAATGAAAGGCAAAGTGGACCTCGGCGAAATTTGAACTCAGAGCAAAAAATACGGACGAAATGCCGCTATGCGTGCTAACTATTCTGCTAGCTGCTGCCAAAACAAACATTGCAATATTAAAAAGAACAAACAAAAAATTCGTTCGATCCGCTAGAAATACAAGCTAATATTTCCTTAGGTCAAACATTGCCATCAGGGAAGTGTTGTTAAGTCGTGAATGATTGAAATTGTTAATGGATGAGGTTTAAGCTAGCATGAGGTGAGCTTGCAATGTGAAAATAGATGTATCTTGAACTTGACCTGTTGGAAATGATTAACAAATCATACCCAAAGAACAGAATAATACCTTAAAATAAAGAAGGATAGATTAATATAGAACCGCGTCTATGATGTTAAAAAAATAACAGATGGTGTTAATTGGCATATATTTTAATATAGAGGTTATACGGTTAATTTGCGGCTTTGTAATACGATTTTCCATATATAAAACCTATCGTTTCTATGAAGTGTGATTTACATCCAGCGGACCTTTTCTGTTTGAACGGCAGTTTTTTCTAGCGGTGTCATATGAAATTGTCACCCATAATTATGACCCTAGTATCGATCTATTGCATTTCAATCTGTTTTAGGGTTAGGGTTAGTTAGGGGTGGGGGGAAGGGTATATTTTTCTTCACAAATGTAAATAAACCCAATCTGTTTCATAAAAGAGGAACATATTCATACGGCACAGAATGTTTTCACTTCAATGGACGTCACTGATTGGTTGAAATTGCAGAAATTGAAGAAAAAAACCACAAATATCTTACAAACTATAGAATTTTCTCAATAAAGCCAAGAGAAAGAGATGTTTTATAAACACATTCTACCAGTATACGAAGTTTAAAAGCGTTTAGTTACCTAAAAATTATGTTAAAAACTGCCGTTCAAACCGAAAAGATCCCATTCAGCAAATTATTGTAAACAGAGTGAAGTAAATATGTTTGCTATTATACACCCACATGCACACAGAATCAGGCACACGAATTTATAAACGGCATTCTATTATTACCAATTAATTTATGACAACGAGCAAGCTTAATCCTTAGCGCGCCGGGGAAAATCCTTAGCGGCATTTCGTCCGTCCTTACGGTCAAAGTTAAAATTCCGTTGAAGTCGACTTTGCCTTTCATCCCCCGGAGTCGATAAAATAGCTACCAGTTGAACGCTGGGATCGATGTAATCAACTCATCTGCCCTCCCAAAATTATTATTATTAGTAGTTTATTTAAATGTCACATAGCACCATCATTCACATGGATCTCTTATGAATATCTGTCAATAAACACACGCAACGCCCGGTCTGGGAATCGAACCCGTGATCCTCCGACCGAAGTCCGCTGCCCTAACCACTGGGCCATTGCGCCCCCACGTAACTGAATATATAACAAGAAAATTAAATGTAATCTCAACAACGAGATCATGAAATTTGAAATTATTACCCATCAACATTTACTTACTAGGTCGAGAGACCTATATACAATTGATAATTTTATTTTCTCGGCATCATTTCGTTGATTTGGTCTACAGATAATGGCAAGCCTATTCGCTTTGATATAAAAATTAACTATGGCTCATAAATTACTAAACATAACACAGGAGCGTAATATATATTTCCTCTGGTAAGAAATTACTCCGCTATAAACAACCATAGTTAACGTCTGTATAATATTAATTACATATTAAATTTCAGTGTTAACTAGTATTATTTATTGCGTTTTTGCTTTGGCATATGTACGTCTTAAACATAATATACGTATTCACGTGCATGTGTATATATATATATACATATTTATATATAAGATATATATATATATATATATATATATATTATATATATAGTATAAGATATATATATATATAATATATATATATATTAATAGAGTATAGTATAAGATATATATATATATGTATATAAGATTATATATATATATATATATAGTATATATATGTAGTATAAGATATATATATATTTATATATATATAAGTATATAGATATATATATATATATAGATATATATATATATATATATAGTAGTATAAGATATATATATATATATATGTATATAAATAGATATATATATATATATATATATATAGTATAAGATATATATATATATGTAGTATAAGATATATATATATATATGTAGTATAAGATATATATATATTATATGTAGTATAAGATATATTATATATGTAGTATAAGATTATATATAATGTAAGCATAAGATATATATATATATATATAATATAAGATATATATATTATATATTAGTATAGATATATATATATATATATGT
>NC_043017.1:28599602-28619056 GCF_006345805.1 Octopus sinensis
CAATAAACACATAGAAACAAAGTTATTTAACACAGGACAGATTCAGTGCATGTAATAAAGAAATACATATAACTGACAAAAGTAAAGTTAAATAACTTTAGCAAACGCATGCGAATGGAATATTGCCTGCTAGAGCGAATTTCTTCTTTGAGTTTGTGTGTCGACCACGTAATACTTCGATATCCATTTTACTGAATAGGAAAGATGATAATGAAATATAATAAAATATCGATTTCTTAAATGTAATTAAATATAGGCGCAGGAGTGGCTGTGTGAGAAGTAGCTTGTCTACCAACCACATGGTTTAGGGTTCAGTCCCACTGCGTGGCAACTTGGGCTAGTGTCTTCTACTATAGCCCCGGGCCGACCAATGCCTTGTGAGTGGATTTGGGAGACGGAAACTGAAAGAAGCCTGTCGTATATATATGTATATATATGTATGTGCGTGTATGTTTGTGTGTCTGTGTTTGTCCCCCTAGCATTGCTTGAAAACCGATGCTGGTGTGTTTACGTCCCCGTCACCTAGCGGTTCGGCAAAAGAAACCGATAGAATAAGTACTGGGCTTACAAAGAATAAGTCCCGGGTCGATTTGCTTCATTAAAGGCGGTGCTCCAGCATGGAAAATCCACCGTTTACGGAATGAGGTTAACAACGTAGCTTTCGCGCCCGTGCAACCGCCAGTCTATCGCATGTGGTGGGTGGATTTTTAAGTTACAACACGCCAAAACGCATTCTTAGTAGCTTAGAGTAGGTTCGAATTAGAGATTATTCTTTGTGGCTAATGGCGTGAGTCCTGATTGGAAGAAGAAGACACAAACACTCATATATATATATATATATTCATGCACATATGCATAGGTACATATCGATTTCGAATTTTGGCACAAAGCCTTCAGTTTCGGGGAAAGGTTGAATCAATTGCATCAACCCCAGTACTCAACTGGTATTTATTTTAACGACAACGAAAGGATGAAAGGCAAAGACCACCTCTGAAGAATTTGAACTTATAACGTGAAAACTGTCGAAATCCTGTTATGCATTTTAGCCGATGTGTTAACGATTCGACCAGCACGCCGCATTCTTATTCAATATAATATTCTTTTCTTTTCGCCTTTGTCAAGCCTAGCCAGGCTCATGGAGCCGTTTCCCGTTTCTGTGGCGTATGTGCCCGCGTTACTCAAGAAACAGGAAGAAAGAGTGAGAGAAAGTTTTAAGCGGAAGAGTACAACAGGGTTCGTCACCACCCCCTGGCGGAGCCTCGTGGAACTTTTAGGTGTTTTCGCTCAATAAACACACACAATGCCCGGTCTGAGAATCGAAACCGTGATCTTCCGACAGCGAGTCCGCTGCCATAACAACTGGACCATTGCGCCTCCACATTCAATATAATATTATATTTTAAATTCCACCGCTATGTAATTCCCAGCTAATATCTCACCCAATAAACTTTGAATGTCACTAAATTTCTGATGCTTCGCTATCAAGAATAAAGTATTAACGTTGGACCATTTAAATACAAGGCATTTATAAAATTCGACAGAAATAACGTGAGAGAAGAGAAACGAATAAAATAGATTTCTGTCACAACCCGAACAATGGAAGCCATGTAGACAACAAGGAATGCAAAACCAGAAGGCGTTTAAGGTGTTACAAACCGGAACTTACAATAAATAGTGAATGAAATGGAGGAAGGTGCAAGCCGTAATATAAACGCCACAATAACAACAATATATTGGAAATAAACTATAGGCATAGCGTCATAAATTGCTCTATCGGAAATCATTATGGTTTTGATGTAAGCATCGATGTGTAATGCAACTGTCTCCACAGCGTGAAAAATATTTTGCGCTGTTTGGGAACTGTACGACGTAGGAAACAAAGAAAAATACAGAAGATAGACATAAGTAATATTTGTATTACTATATAGACCCAAACATATGTAGCACGAAAGGCACTTTTCCAGCTTCGAACAACCATAAAACTTAAAAGTATATAATGTAGCCGAAATTTAGATATTTGTATATGAATTTGCATATTGATATTAATCTGTACATGGTGGCTATATGTAGATATGTATATATGTATGAATGTATGTATGCATATATATATATATATATATATATTATATATATATATATATGTATGTATCATTTATTTATATATGCATATATATAAATGATATATAAGTACATACATGCATCCATGCACACACACACACACACATACACATATGAGATTCCATTATGCATTATGTGTTATAGTGAGATATAAGAAAGTGATTATTGATATCATATTTAGTAATTCGGGCGACCACGGTGTCTTGTTTTTATCTAAATTCCTCGGTTGATTCTAGTCGCACTCATATCTATTTCTTTACTATCCACAAGGGGCTAAACAGAGAGAGGACAAACAAGGACAGACAAACTGATTAAGTCTATCATATCGACCCCAGTGCCAAATTGGTACTTAATTTATCGACCCCGAAAGGATGAAAGGCAAAGTCGACTTCGGAGGAATATTAACTCAGAACGTAGCGGCAGGCGAAATACCTATTTCTTTACTACCCGCAAGGGGCTAAACAGAGAAAGGACAAAGAAGGACAGACAAACGGATTAAGTGGATCATATCGACCCCAGTGCGTAATTGGTACTTAATTTATCGACCCAGAAATGAAGAAAGGCAAAGTCGACCTCGGCAGAATTTGAACTCGGAACGTAACGGCAGACGAAATACGCCTACGCATTTCGCCCGGCGTGCAAACGTTTCTGCCAGCTCACCGCCTTCAATTTACTCCCTTTGTCTGTTTCTTTACTACCCACGAGGGGCTAAACAAGAACAGACAAACGGATTAAGTCGATTACATCGACCACAGTGCGTAACTGGTACTTAATTTATCGATCCCGAAAGGATGAAAGGCAAAGTCGACCGCGGCGGAATTTGAACTCAGAACGTAGCGGCAGAGGAAATACCTATTTCTTTACTACCCACAAAGGGCTAAACAGAGAGGACAAACAAGGACAGACAAACGGATTAAGTCGATTATATCGACCCCAGTGCGTAACTAGTACTTAATTTTTCGACCCTGAAAGGATGAAAGGCAAAGTCAACTTCGACGGAATTTCAACTCGGAATGTAACGGCAGACCAAATACCTATTTCTTTACTGCCCACAATGGGCTAAACACAGAGGGGACAAAATAACGGATTAAGTCGATTATATCGACCCCAGTGCGTAACTGGTACTTAATTTATCGACCCCGAAAAGGGTGAAAGTCAAAGTCGACCTCGGCGAATCTGAACTCAGAACGTAGCCGTAGGCGAAATACCTATTTCTTTACTAGCCACAAGGGGCTAAACACAGAGAGGACAAACAAAGACAGGCAAACGGATTAAGTCGATTATATCGACCCCAGTGCGTAACTAGTACTTAATTTTTCGACCCCGAAAGGATGAAAGGTAAAGTCAACGTAGGCGGAATTTGAACTCAGAACGTAGCGGCAGACGAAATACGGCTACGCATTTCGCCCGGCGTGCTAACGTTTCTGCCAGCTCGCCGCACTCATATCTCTGTAAGATTTACTTAATCGCAACTAACTCCTCTTATGATACTACAGCGTATTCTCATCCCAATAAAATTTGCACTATAATGTGATAAGAGAATTCTGTATAGGAGTAATGCGGTTTGTGTATTTTAAGACAATCCATAAACACATCGCAGTGCATTTTGACACATCTCCCAAGAGAAGACGTATTACTTCAAATAATTGTTTCGTCAAGTAGCTCCACAGTAGGGAGAGTGGCGAAGCAAAATGCATTTCGACGCAATTAGCTCCATGTAGAAATCTCCATTGAAGTGGAATCCATTATCGAACATGCTAACACTCCATATTCGAGTGACGTTTACGGCATCGTCTATTATAGTTATATATGTGTGTGCGTTAGTGTCTGTGTGTGTGTGTGTGTGGGCGTGCGTGCGCCAATGTGTGTGCTTCTGTGGGGGTGTGCGCGTATGTTCAAATACATACATATATATATGTGTGTGTGCGTGTGTGTGTGTGTATATTTATGCATGTATATATGTATATATATATATATATATATATATATATATGTATATATATATATGTATGTATATATATATGTATGTATATATATATATATATGCATATATATATGTATGCATATATATATGTATATATATATATATATATATGCATATATATATGTATGCATATATATATATATATATATGCATATATATATATGCATATATATATATATATATATATATATATATATATATATATATATTATATATGTATGCAAATATATGTATATAATGCATTGTGAGAGATATTGATTTACTGTATTCACTGTCACTCAAGAAAACCGAGAACAAAGTCTCCGAAGAGAAGGAGAAACTACCTACTCACAGAAAGGCGCCAATGTTAAGCCCTCGGCTCCAACGTCACCTGAATTATACGCTATGAGCAGTTCGTCCTCTCTGACAGTAGTACCAAACCTTAAAGTCTTGTGAGTGTGAAACCGCCAATTTTAATCGGAATATTGTTCAGCAAAATCTTGCAAGACGCTCTAGTGTAAGAGTTCTAGGTAGCCACACAATAGGGTTGATATTTTCTCGAAAGATCGCGAAAACCTTTGCTCAATTATTCCTAGATCGTGTGAATGATTGAGAACTATAGTTCCTTGAACTAATATTCCTTGTATTGTTTGTCTTGTACTCTGCTTTTTCGTTGTTAAAAAAAGTCCGTATCCTTGTTTGATTTTATGTTTTCGTTTCTCGTTGTGTTCTACGTTTATTTGTGGTGTCCTGTACTCATATGTGCATGTATATATACATATAGATGTAGGTATGTACATATATGTATGTATGCATATGTTTTATTTATTAAATTGTTATTATATGAATGAACGCCACGCCTCCTTTCTTCTTCTCCAAGTAAGTTTTTATTTCTATAGTTTATGGATCTGGTTTGCTACAGATACAGCAGAATTTCGATCTATGTCTCCTTAAAAATCTAATTTCCCTCCGGGTTCAGCACACATTTATTCCCCGCTTCATTTCTAGTTATGGCGGCAGTAAAGTTCGTCGGAAAACTAGAGACCTTTCTTTTCTTTTCCCAGAACAGGGAACTCCAGAACTTATCTAGATAACAAAATGTGTCCATTCTCCTGAATCTGGGTAGATATGGGCTCTTTCTGTTCCGCATATAAATTATGCTCCCATGCATTAACCTATCGTAGATTGCGGCATTTTTCAACTATATAGAGCTAGCACGGAGTCGTTCTCTGGCGTATCTTTGACCATACCCGGGACCTAGTGGGATAAATTTTCACAATAGATTCCTCATTTTGAAACAAGATGGACCCACCCACGGGTAACAAGGTGGTTATACCCTAGGGTTGATTTATGACTACATCTCAAAGCAAAGCGTACGACTAAAGAAATGCTGAAAAGTTCCTCACATTAAGTAATAGAACATACAGGAGGGTCACTTAATTATGATTTTATTCAATATATTCTCTTCTCAGATTCACACAATTATTGCAACAGTCTCTCAGGTTTCCTAAGCTCTTTAAAAAAACTCGAGAGCTTGCGCCTCCAAATATGCCCTTTGCGATACCTTTAAAGCCACGCACTTTTCAGCTCATCCACGTATTTCCAGTGAAAGATAGATGAGAAAATTAAAGTACGGTACTCTATACGAAAGTTTGTGTTACTCTATACGAAAGTTTGTGTAGAGCACGTACGGCAGAACTTGGAACTTAATATCCAGTACTAGAAACTACAAAATCGATATGTATCATATTGAAGTCCTATAGTATACTTTACTATATTATATGATGATATTCGAGAGGGGTACTCAAAAGTTACTGGCTTTGAGCAAAAGAAAATACAAGAGTGTTACTTAATTATTATTTTAGCTAACCTATTTTCCTCTCAGGTGCACATACTTATTGAAGCAGTCCTTCTGTTTTTCTAAGCTCTGTAGAAGAACTCGGAATGTTGGGCCTCCAACCAGGCATTTTGAGATACGCTTAAAGACAGCGACTCGTATATTTTTGTTGTCGTCATATGAATCTCTTAACATTTGTGAGGACGTAGAATAATTTGAGGAGAGGGAAGGAGGGATGGATCTCGGGTGATTTAAAGCAGTCATATACGAGGGTAATTTTTAATGAACCCAAACAACAAGAAAAGCTTGGAGAGAAAATGGTTTGAAACAAATACCGAATGGAAATTGAACAACTACGATTAAGCCCTGTAAAAGCACTCGTAAGTTTGGGCCTCGCACCACACAATTCGCGATACACTTGAATACAAGAATTTCTTCTGCAACCCCCTCGTATGTGTGTGAATATACGTAGGTGTGTATGTATTTACGTGCGTGTATCTACGTGTGAGTGTTAAGTGATGCGTGTGAATCTGTGTATAAATTCGGCTTAGCAAATGTGTTAACGTCACATAATGTATCATTGCCATTGAGATGAATTTGTAAAACGTGTTTGATTCTACTAAAATATTCATCTCTCATATGCAGTTCCACAGCCTTAGCGCACGCAGTTTCGTTTCCATCGGTGCCGAAATGTTTATTGAAATGAGAGATTCGTTCATCTTCTTTGCTATCGCTCTATCTCTTTCAATGACTATCAACATCAACTCTCCGATTAAGCCTTCTTGCATCTTTTTTTATCATCACGTTGTTGCATAATTCCAGTCCAAAAGACAGATTAATCTGCCTTGCTAAAGCTTCAACATAATCACTTTTGAGTATTTCTCAGTATGCCTCAGTTTTCATTACAAATAAGAGCCGGATATGTCACACCTTGTGAAAGTTTGCTGCGATTTAATGAATATTAGTAATATGTTGACATTGATTACAACATGTAATCACTTCTACTACACAGGATTTTCCTTCTAAAACGAGATTTCTAAAAATATTGCAACGCCCACACATTCAAGCTTTATAAAGACGAACATACAAGCAAAGAAATGTATGTGTTTGTGAGCGTGTATATACATACTTATACACACATATTCTGTTTTTCTTTAATTCTTTTATTCGTTTCAGTCATTTGACTGCAGCCATGCTGGAGCACAGCCTTGAAGGTGTTTTAGTCGACAAATCGGCTCTAGGACATTTTTAAAAGCCTAGTACTTATCCTGTCAGTTGATTTTGCCGAACCGCTACGTTGCATGGACGTAAAACGCATCGACACCAGTCGCCAAGTGGTGATAGGGAACAAAAAAAAAGAACATACACAACCCCCACACTCACATACACACACACGTATATATATATATATATATATATATATATATATATATATATATATATATAGGGGTTACACAGCTTCGCTTGAAACCGATGTTACCGTAAGAACGATTCGGCGAAAGAGACTGATAGAATAAGTACCAGGCCTACATAAAATAATCCCTGGAGTCGATTTCTTCAACCTCAATTTGCTGCTCGTGTATGGCAGCAGTCAAATGACAGAAGTAAGTGAATTAAGGGATAAAAGAATATGTGTGTGCGTGTGTGTGTGAATATGTATATATATATATATATATATATATATATATATATATATATATATATATATATATATATATATATAGTTCATCAGGCACTAATATCTGACTTAAGCTGAATATAGTGTAGAAATTCTGGAGAATATTCGTCTCGTTCATATATATATACTGCTAGAGGCATAGGGGTATATTGGTAGCAGAAAATATTGCTATCTGAAACAGTATTCAGGATGGGACAACGTCCTTGATACGAGTCCACTTTTCATCTGTCTCTGAAGACAGCTTTCTAATCGATTCCCTTTAAGTACACGTATCCTTTGCTTCGTTAAGTTTTATCAATGACATAGGATACAAAATTCGTTGAGTAAACATTAAAATTACCAATATTGGGATGCCTAATGTGGCTTGGCTTTTAAATCATCTGGCAACTGCTGATGCAGAAATGTGACCAAATTTATATTATTCCACCATTCAGTGATGCAAAGAATGTGATTCTCTCACTGGGAAATCATAATACCCATACACCTAACCCAAACCAGTTTCCTAAAGAAGATCTTTCAGCACCTTTCTGGAAAGAAATAGTAACAATTTGGGAAGCTATCAGTGACAACAGTTTGCCTACGGGCTTAGACCGTGGCTTATCATTAGCGTAAATCTCTATTGTCCCCTTTGTTAAACAGGTGAATATGTTACAGATGACGAAAACTGTACTTTTATGTGGAATACGAAATAGAAGTGCGATAATAAAGCCTCTGCCGTTCGGACCAATTTCTTCTTCCGTGCATACGTTGTCGCAAATATATACTCAAAAGTTACTGGCTTTGGGCAAAAGAAAATACAGTTGTCGCAACTGTCTCAATATATTTGTATAAACTTCAGCCAAGAAAAGCAAATAAGTATTTTATATGCATTAAAATGTGTATTTAGTTTCTCAATTACAATGATCTATTCTGAATTTTGATTGCTTTTATTATCGGTGGAGTGTCTAAGAAGGACGATTCTGTTAGAGTGCAGAAATTCGGTTTAGACAACTTATCCAACGTCGTCTGTTTTCGAGTTGTTATATATAAATGATTACATCTGCAACTGTATTACAATGACAACAGTAATATTCCGATTTTGGAAGAATGTAATTACAGGTTAAATGGAAAGGTAAGAACAACAGATCCAAAAAAGAAAAAGTGTCTCTATAGAATTCAGAATAAGAATCACTAAGCTCTTACTTTGATACTTAATATTCAACTGATTTTCGCTTTCACCTTCGAAAGGTAGAGTAGATGAAACCATAGCGACTGAAGAGGGGTTTTTTTTGGTGTTAATTGTCTTGTACTCTATTTTTTATTGTTTAAGAAAAATGTCCAGTTCCTTTGGTTTGTGTCTATGTTTTCGTTTCTCATTGTGTTCGACGTCTTTTTGGTGTCCTGTACTCATATATGCGTGTATATGTACATGTAGAGGTAGGTACGTACATATATGTTTATATATATGCATATGTTTTATTTATAATATATATATATATATATATATATATATGTATGTATATATGTATGTATATGTGTGTGTGCGCGTGTATATACATTTCTGTGTATATATACATATATATATATATACAACAGTAATATTTTTTGCTAGTCTTTGTTGTCCCTCTGTCTTATCTCATGGTGCAATATGAACATTTAACGTGGTTCTTAGAGTCAGGGTTTTGACTGCTATTTCGGCATGGTGGTGTCTCTCGGACACCCTTATGTTTAGTTGTAAAAAATTTATTACCTTTGTACGGTATTTTTCCCATGCTGGCCACTTGATAATATCAATATTTAAATATCGATATTATCCTTATTTATAAATCCATATATACATACATACATACATACATACATACATATATACATACATACATACATACATACATATACATGCATACATATACATACATACATATACATACATATATATATATATATATACACACATAAAGATATTTATATACTCTAACTTGTTTCAGTCATTTGACTGCGGCCATGCTGGAGCACCACCTTTAGTCGAGCAAATCGACCCCGGGACCTATTCTTTATAAGCCCAGTACTTATTCTATTGGTAACTTTTTGCCGAACCGCTAAGTGACGGGGACGTAAACACACCAGCATCGATTGTCAAGCAATGCTAGGGGGACAAACACAAACACACACACATATAAATATACATATATACGACAGCCTTCTTTCAATTTCCGTCTACCAAATCCACTCACAAGGCATTGGTCGGCCCGGAGCTATAGCAGAAGACACTTGCCCAAGATGCAACGCAGTGGGACTGAACCCGGAACCATGTGGTTGGTTAGCAAGCTACTTACCACACAGCCACTCCTGCGCATATATATATTTATATATATATTTATGTATATATATATATATAAATTATTAAATTATTAGTAAAATAAGTCATCAAATGGTAGCGACATTTAATGGATTTTATTAGGATGTATTATAATCAAATGTCATACATCAGAAATATAAAACTTTTTCACATGTATATTCAAATGCAATTCGGAGTACTTCTGTAATTTTCAACTATTGAAGTTGCATAAAATACAAACTACTCAAGTTCAGAAATAGTTACTGTCTACAATACCTGAAACTAAAATATATTTTACGTTAGGAAACTTATTTATAACGGAACACATATCTGAAGTGTTACTTATATACGTTAAAATGACAATCTTTTTATACGACTACAAAACTGTTATTCAATGAAATATCCCCTTAGCATTTTCCCCCTTGTCATTTTCGTAGCTATACAGTACTTAGTCTAGCATGAACATAATGCCCTCCAATAATATTGCATATTAAGTAGAATTCAAATGGTGTCTAAGAAATAATGTATGTATTCAGTAGTAAGATATAATGTAGAAACTTAAGAATGAATAGAAACGAACATACATCATAACATACGTCACAGAAAAACAGTTTCACTCACAAATACAATCACGTATATATATATGTGTGTGAGTATGCACGAGATTACTCGTGTGTGTGTATATATATATATATGTGTGCGTGTGCGCGTTTATGTGTATATATATAATATATATATATATATATATTATATATATATATATCAATAATAAAGTGTGAAATTAATTAATTTAGAAATAATCATTAATTTCACCAAGTAGAGTTCGGCATGTAAAAGACCCATTCAAGGAAGGTTTAAGTAATAGTAAGTAATACTAAGTAGAAAGAATAGCCAAAACATTTTGACTGCTATTTCTAAATTCGGTGTGTGGTGAGGCAAATCGTTGCTAAACCCTTAATTACTTACTATATATATATATATATATACTAGCTGTAATACCCGTCGTTCATCGGATAATTACTTTTACTCTTTCTCAGGAGTCACATTCAAAATATTATAATATATATAATAGATTTCTCAACGGGGATTTCAGGGGAGAGTTTCAGGGAGTCGCTACCGATGTATCGTGATGATAAAAAATCCTGCTTGCTAAAATTTGGTTAAACTGCAGACTCAACGCTAAATGGTCACATTTAATTCAAAGGGTTAAAAATGTTATGCAAACAATTGATATTTGTTCACAAAGTCCAAACGATTGATACGAAAAAACCTTCCAGGCTACATCCCGAAAATTCATTTCTTTGCCGAATTTCGACAATGTTGATTTTTATTTTTCATGCAATTTATGCATGCTTGCACGCGTGGTGAACACAGTTCACGTCAAACAGCTGGCTGAGTAAAGTTCACTATTCAATGCATGGGATAAGGCCTAAACAAACACATTATCGATTTTTGCACTTGCGAGATGAATTTCGGAACAGAAATAGCGCAGTTCAATTTTTATTCGCCTAAACTTTAAGTGACCCATTTTTGGTGGATGTACGATTTGTTGGCTAGGAGGAGATGTGCTTGGAAGTTAAACACACAGACACACAAGTTGAGTTTTATATATATAGATATATGTATGTGTGTTCGTGTGTGTATATGTATGTACATATGTGTGTGCGTGTGTGCACACGCTCGCATGTGTGTATACATATATGCACCTGTGTTTGTGCGTGTGTATGTATGTGTTCGTTTGTGTGTGTATATGCATGTATAGATATATATATATATGTGTGTGTGCGTATGCGTGTGTTTGTGTGTGTATATGCATGTATATATATATATATGTGTGTGTGTATGCGTGTGTTTGTGTGTCTATATGTGTCTATGTATATATGTGTGTGCCTGTGTTTATATATATATATATATGTGTTTGTATATATATATATATATATATATATATATATGTGTTTGTATATATATATAATATGCGTGTATGTATGTATATATATATATATATGCGTGTACATATATGTGTGTATACGTATGTGAGTATGTATATATATATGTGTGTGTGTATGCGTACTTGTGTGTGTATGTATGCTCGTGCGTAAGTGCGTGTATGCAAGAATACATACGAACCTGTATACACACGGCAAAATATCACAAATCAAAGGCAATCATCTTAAAAGACAATGCTTTAACAAAACACAGTGCAATATTTAAAGTATATACCTTCTCCATATAATCTCTCTGCTACTGAAATACAAAATTACTCTCCTAACAAACAAACTGAACATGCGTTATTGATAAATAGAGGTCATATTTTGTTTTTTACTCTTTTACTTGTTTCAGTGATTTGACTGTGGCCATGTTGGGACACCGCCTTTACTCGAGCATCGTCGACACCAGGACTTATTCTTTGTAAGCATAGTACTTGTTCTATCGGTGACATTTGACGAACTGCTAAGATACGGGGACGTAAGCACACCAGCATCTGTTGTCAAGGGATGCTCGGGGCGTCTGTGTGACAAACACAGACACACACGTACATATATATATACATATACATATATATGAAGGGCTTCTTTCAGTTTTCGTCTACCAAATCCACTCACAAGGCTTTGATCGGCCCGGGGCTAAAGTAGAAGACACTTGCCTAAGGCGCCATACAGTGGGACTGAACCCGGAACTATGAGGTTCATAAGCAAGCTACTTTATTTCATAAAATGTGTCATATAGACAGTCCAAAGATTGTGTAGCTTTGCGGGCTGGACAAACACATTATTGAATGAAAATGAAATAGAATGAATAAGTGAGAGACGAAACCCAACACCCGCCGATTGGATTTTTCTCGAAAACATATGTTCTTTTTTAAAAAATCAATATGAGGTTTCGAACCTCTTAAAAGAAAGAGGCACTAAAACCTCTTACTTAACATGTTTTTTTTAAACACACAATTGAGGTTATAAACCCCTACAAATAATACAATAAGATAAGGTTTCAAACCCTCAAAAAACAGAAGGGAAAACACGGAAGAAATAAAAAATATGGTTCTAAATGGCAACTATACAATTCTGGCCACAGGTACTCCTGGCCCTCTTCTTTCGCTGGTACTCTGAGCTGGAATCTTAAATCCACAGAAGACTAATCTGGTACTAGTGGCGTAGACTGGTCCCGGTTCGCGCAGACGCGCGTCCGTGCTAGTCAGACGTAGGCAGTCGATCCTACGAGCTGACTGGCGCATGCACGATATATACTTGTATCGATATATACGATATATACTTGTATACGATATATACTTGTATCGCACGTCCCCGATTCGCGCGGACTCAATGACTCAAACAAACTTCAATTTTTGAGCGGGGATACGCCCCCAACATTTTTTCATCAAGCAAAGAAATCACAATAGCCGCCGAGAGCAGGCAAAATTCTCCCAGAGCTGGGCGAAATTTACTGAAAAAAATTCCAAAACAATAAATCATGCCCAGCTCAAAACAAACAAAATCACCTACCTCGAATGGACTTCTTAATTTTCAGTATTAGAACGGAGCACACTAGCTCATGTCCTCCTTGTTCAAGTGTTAAAGCAAAACACCAATGCGCATGTGCGGAATTAAGCCAAGCTTCTTTTTTTCCTAAAATTTGTCGTTATAGACAGTACAAAGATTGTGTAGCTTTGCGGGCCGAACAAAAACATTAATAAATGAAAATGAAATAAAATGAATAAATGAGAGGCGAACCCTAAAACTCGACGATTAAATTTTTCCCGAAAACATATTTTCCTTTTTTTAAAAATTAATATGAGGTTTCGAACCTCTTACAAGACCGAGACACTAAAACCTTTTACTTAACATGTTTTTTTTTAAACACACAATTGAGGTTATAAACCACTACAAATAATACAATAAGATGGAATCTTTATTATGATCAGGACGATCTTATTCAGAATGGGACAGCACAGGACAAACGAAATGTTATACGAGTTCGTATGGCATCATTTAAAAATTTACTAAAATATATTTTATACACAATTAATTTAACCTTAGGCTAGAACTTTTTTTAAAACACAAGTAAACAAAGCAAGAAAACGAATAAAAAAATACGAATAAAAAAACGAATAAAAAGATTAAAATATCAAAATAATACAATAAGATGAGGTTTCAAACTCTCCATCGAGGCTTTTTCACCTCCTACTCTTCGATATATCCATCGATATATTCATCATTATCTTTAATGCCGCTTGAGTTCCTCTATACCGCCATTTCTCATGCCTCACTCATGTAGGACATGTAAGTCTTGTGAGGGCCACCCGGCCATATGTGACACTCCTTCCCCAAATCGTTTAAGCCTTTCCCACAAGGTAATCCTTATGACCTCCACAGCTATCTGCGAAGGCCATTCGAGATCCCGTGTGAACGGCATATCTACTGTCTCTTTATGTTCTTCTACTATTTTTTCCACCTCCCCGCCCTTGTAGAAAAAGATAATTAATTCATCATCTTTAAGGGTGGAGTCGTTTCTTCGAACGTGGGTGGCACAACTTCGGGACATGCAGACGGCACATCATCTCCCCCCTGCGATGACCCATTCTTCTTCGTCCATTATCCCATTAACTATATATCAGTTGTGCCGATTCTACGCTGCAATTATATATATATATGATCAAAATAAGCAACAAGGATATTCAGAAGTAATGCAGTACGATCGTTTCATGCGACTCCATTTAATTCAACAATGCAATCATTTACTTACATCAATTTAAAATGTAGAGCAATCTTCAGATGCACAAAGACATAGAATTTAATTAATTTAGGACGCATTAGTATAATTTTACCTAATTTTTCTTTTCTTCCTGACTTAGGGAGAGTGGAGCTCTTCCGCTTTGTCCGGAGTCTCTCCCCACCTACCGAAGACTTAGGGTCCTTCGGCAGGCAACTATTGTTGCCCGCCTTCCTTTTTAATATTTTTGGGTTGAGGAGGCTTCAGCGTATGGGTACGTTCTGAGTTCAAATTCTGCCGAGGTCGACTTTGCCTTTCATCCTTTCGGGGTCGATAAATTAAGTACCAGTTACGCACAGGGGTCGATGTAATCGACTTAATACCTATGTCCGTCCTTGTTTGTCCCCTCTATGTTTAGCCCCCTTGTGGGTAATAAAGAAACATATGAGTGTATGGGTGCGGCTGTGGGCGTGAAAATAAGTACATGTGTGTGTATAAAGCTACTGTCTGACAGTGTATGTGTGCATACGGACATGCTTGTGTGTCTGTGTGTATGTTTGAGAGAGTGAGAGAGAGAGAGAGAGAGAACAGGCACATGTGCGCATGTTTGCTTGTGTTTAATGTTTAATTGTAGGATTCTCTCTTGTGTGAGCGTTTGAGATAAAACTACTGAGAATTCCTCTCGAAGAGACGTTGAGTGCGAGCAATCATCGTCTGAACGAGGTGATTTCTCAGGATGATAATCGCAGCTTAGGGCGTTAAGTTGCAAGTGCAAATTAATATTCCTTACAAAGGCCGCTTTCGTTGCTTATAAATAATACACAGTCAATCACACACGCGCACGCACGCACGCACACGCATATGTATTCGTTTACTCTTTTACTCTTTTTACTCGTGTCAGTCATTTGACTGTGGCCATGATGGAGCACCGCGTTTTTAGTCGAGCAAATCAACCCTAGGACTTATTCTGTGGATGCCTAGTGCATTTTCTATCGGTCTCTTTTGCCGAACCGCTAGCTTACGGTGACACAAACACACCAGCATCGGTTTTCAAGTGACGCTGGGGGTACAAACACACAGACACACACACACACACGCAGACACACACACACACACACACACACACACACACACACACACACACACACACACACACACACACGCACACACACATATATATATATATTTATAAGATAAAACTTACTTGGAAGTGGAGGCGTGGCTTCCCTCATATAATAACAAAATAATAAAAAAAATAATAAATAAAGCATTATTTATTATTTTGTTATCATATATATCTTTATTCATATATATATATATATATATTAATATATATATAATATATATATATATTATGAAAGAATGGAGTTGAACGACAAGATAATTCATTCAACTACTCAAATATATATATATATATATATATATATATATACATATATATACAACGGGCTTCTTTCAGTTCCCGTCTACCAAATCCACTCACAAAGCTTTGGTCGACCCGACGCTAGAGTAGAAGACACTTGCCCAAGGTGCCACGCAGGTTGACTGAACCCGGAACCGTGTGGTTGTTAAGCAAGCTACTTACCACACAGCCACGCCGGCTGTCCATTCGTGAAAGTGGAAGACCGTCACTAATTTTAAGAACATTGTGGGTTAAAAAATGTTTATACTTTACATTTGTAGCTCTGCTGGGAAGTACTGAATCCCGTCTTTGATTAACATACACGTACACACATGTAACCTGACCAAACACACTGCTCGAAGTGATGTAGTCTATATGAGCAGCCTTGTGTAGGGAAGCTGAGACAAACTGTTATGAGTTCGCATCCCATCAATCTTGAAGTTGATTTGCATCATCTCGGGCTTCCATAAAATAAGTACCTGTTGAGTACTGAGATCGATGTAATCATCTTAGCTCCTCCCTCGAAATTGGTGGAAGGTGCTTGGTTAAATTCTGCTCGCTTTAATTCTGCATGGAAAATGCTAATTATCTCAAAAAAAACTCACCCATTCCTTTAGTTGTTTTTAACCATCGATGGTGTACCAAATGACCTCTTATTTCATACGCTTGCAACAAGTACTTCGCACGCTTTTTAAATCTTAGTCTTACTCGGAGCACTTTCTACAAATAAACATGTTTGGCATATAGCATCTTAGGGGTTTTTCAATAGACACACATACGCACACACACACTCATATACACACACGTACACACGCGCGCGCACACACAGTCACATACACACGTACACACACAAGCATATATACGTGTTTCTCTATATATCAATGCGTGTGATCTCTCCATCGTGAAGACGGAGTCTGGATCTATCCAATATCTATTTGCTTTCACTACCAGTTGCACATTTTCCTCCACTACACCTGTATATATTATGAACTAACTCCGGGACACCTGACACACCATACATTATCCCCTTTGATTTTCTGTCTTTTTACTTTGTGTAAGATTGCTCTTTAGGTATACAAATATGTACATATTTATTCTTGAAATTTTATTGTCTAAAACAATTCAGACTTTGCTTTCTTTATATATTTACCTGTATACATGTATATACAGGGTGATTATAATTTATTTATTCATTGTAATTTTTACAAAAAATATGCATATGAGAGGACAGCTTTTAATATGAGCTTTAATTGAAAATTGGAGCCAATGGCTCCACATGTCGCCACCGGCTTTAGAGTCGCTTAGGAATTCCGTCAGCTGATTTCACCAGAAACTCTTGTGAGGTGGTAGTTTTAACTTCTCGTATTCACCCTACAAGCTCTTTCAAAGTCTTTGCTAGTTACAGTAAGCTTGTTCCTTTAACAACCCCCAAAGAAAGATGTTATAGTGTGTCAAGTTGGGACATTCGGCTGGTCACTCACGCGCCCTACATAGACCCATCCATTTGTCGGGGAATTAATCATTCAGCAATTTACGAACGACAAGAGTAATACTGTTGCAAATTAATTTTGCATGCTAGAAAATAAAAAATGAGGAAATTTTACAACCCATAGGTAATTTTAAAATATTTTAAAACAGCAATTAATTTCCAATCAGCCAGTATATTTTGTATATTAATCCGAGCAGTTTTATTTGTTTAGTTGCCTCATAATCCATCCATCTATATAGCTATCTATCCATCAATCTATCTATCTATCTATCTATCTATCTATCTATCTATCTATCTATCTATCTATCTATCTATCTATCTATCTATCTATCTATCTATCTATTTGTCTATCTATCTATCTATTTGTCTATCTATCTATCTATCTATCTATTTGTCTATCTAACTATCTATCTATCTATCTATCTATCTAATCTATCTATCTATCTATCTACCTATACACACACACACACACACATATATATATATATAATATATATATATATATATATATATATATATATATATATATATATATATATATATATATACGACGCCGGTTTATTTTAGTTCCGACTACCAAATCCGCTGAAAAGGCTTGTAGAAGCCACTTGCCTAACATGACACGCATTGAGACAGAAATTGGAACCCTTTGGTTAGGAAGCATCTTCTCACCCACGACTGCACCTTGAATATATATATATATATATATATATATATATTATATATATATTATATATATACTTTATTTAAAGCAGCAGAAAATTCTACAAAACCTGTTACTCTGAATTTTCTGCTGCTTTAAATAAAGCATATTACTCTACCACTGGTATTTGAGTACTCTTTTTTTCCACATTGTTTCACAGTTATGTGTTTACTCCGGCATATATATGTATATATATATATATATATATATATATATATATAATTATATATATATATATATACAGTATAATATATATATATATATATATATATATATATAAAATATAATAATATATTATATATATATATATATATATATATACACATGTATGTATATATATATATATTATATATAGATAATAGATATATGTATATAATGTATGTATTTACACACATATATATATACACAAAGGTCGCATAAACTTTAACATCTCGTTGTATATATATAAATCTACGACTTATATAATTATTCTTGTGATTAAAGCGAGGCTTGTATGTTATTTACGCATGAAACTTTAATTGTAATGTGGCATTCCACGATAACCATAAATGTAACGCTACGAATGCGATAGGATTATATATCAGTTTTTATTTCTGCAAGACTTTTTTTTTCTTTATTCCCTCCGTTTTTTTTTTTGTTTTTTTTTTACATTCTGTATATCTATAGTTAGTTTTTTTTTTTTTTTCTGTTTGCACCTAACGGAATCTGGAGTTCCGTCTATATTTGGATGTCAGTATATACTTTGTTTTGTTTTTTTTATTTCCTCTGTAGATATTTAAAGCTTGCAGGAGAAATCGACAAGTAATAAGCTACTTATATTATCTACGCATTTCTTCCCTTTTTTTCAGTTTCCAAATATATATACTCAAGAATTCATTAAACAAACAAACAAACAAACGAAACCTCTTACTTTATCATTAATAAAAAAAAAACACATCGCATCGACTGAGATATTATCAAGTGTGAAATCTTTACTATTATTTCCCAATTTGTACATATTACTACGTTTTGTGCAGTTTTGCTGTTATTTCCCCATACGCTATTTATTTTCTTCTTCCGTTCTTCTGTCCTCGTTAATTTCTGAGGAAGCCACACCTCGTTCAGTTATTTCTAAAGCTATATGAAGTAAATTCACACTATATTTATTTAGTTACGTTTTAGTATCAGTCGTTTTTTTTTTTTCTTTGCGTTAAGGTTTCGTTTACAAATCTCCTTGCACCCGTAATTATATTACCCTCTACAA
>NC_043017.1:28619156-28626656 GCF_006345805.1 Octopus sinensis
CTTGACCCGTTCTGGCAGTGTGTAGCTTTCAAGCCAAAATTGGGCACAATCCTTCCAGGATCTTGCATATGTATATTACTGCATACCTTGCTCTAGGGCATAGAATCTTACTGTTTCAGCCTTTTCCAGCAGTGAGCTGTTGCAAAGAGACGGTCTTCTTTGTGAGCTCGCTGGATTGCTTCAGGCTCTGCTGTTCACTTACACTGTGTGGGTGACCATTAGCTGGGGCAGTATCCAGGCGGCTGAGAACGAATGTCTTTCAGAGGAACATCGTTTCCTTTTCTCTGGTTCTGAATATTCTCAGGATCTGTCCGCCAGTTGTCTGCACTGTCGCCATCTGGTAATGTGCACTGGAAAGAGGTATCATCACTCATGTGATTTAGGACCCTCACTGATTTAGGCTCTGGATTGTAATTCCCTATGGACCAGTGTACCTGTAAGTTTAATATTCAGTTTTGGAAGCTGGTAGCATAGGGTTGGAATTTTTCAGCATTAAACTGCATATTATTATGCTCAGTCCATCTATAAATTGAGTCCAACTCCTGCTGCAGGTGTGCAATATCGCTGGGGTTCTGTATTTTCTGTGAGACTTTTGTATTGTCTGAGTAGCTAGCAAAGGTGGCTATCCGGACAGTTGAGGGCATATCCGAGAGGGCCACAATGAAAAGCAGTGATCCCAAGACAGTACCCTGTGGAACACCGCTCACTATTTGTATGTTCATAGAGGTGGCTCCATTGGCCACTACTGCCTGACTTCTATCTTTCAAAAAGTCATGTAACCACTCTCCAAGTTTTGCAGCTATACCACGATATCATACCATGATCCACCTTGTCAAAAGCTTTTGCAAAATCAAGGTATATTACATCCACATTTGATTGTTGTAGTAACTGCTCAAACACCAGTCATAGTGTTGTAAGAGATGGGTCCATGACTTGCAGATTGTATGTGGAAGTCAGAGAAATATATCTATGTTTAAGTTAAATATATATAATATTTATATATATATTGTATTATATATATATATATATATAATATATATAATATATTATATATATATTATATATATATATATACGTATACGCATTGAAACATATTTATTAGCCATACGCGGGTTAACAGCAGTTAATTGAATGTATTTGATTTTAGAAATTTTTCTTTTGTCGACAGCTATATTACAAACACTGAATTTATTCCAGGCATATCTATATTATGAGCTGAGAATCGTTACATCCTTTTAAATGCATTTCTTATCTTCGTCATGTATCGCAATAATATATGGAAATTTGCTTTAATATTCCCTAGTGTGTGAATTTACATAGGCTGGCGTAAGCTTCATTTCGAATTCTGTAACATAGTCTCCGTTCTTGTTGAAACTAGGTTGTCCCTGCAGTTGCGTTATGATCCATTCGTAGTTGCTTCGAGTGTAACATAAGTTTAAATCTATTTTGGCTGCTTAAACATTCAGTATAATGTGATCAAAGAGTTTACTCTTGCCTCAATTATTATTAGTGTTATTATTATTATTATTATTATTATTATTATTATTATTATTATTATTATTATTATTATCATTATTAAGGCGGCGAGCCGGTAGAATAGTTAGCATGCCGTGCGAAATGCTTAGCGGTATTTCGTCTGTCGCCATGCCCTGAGCCCAAATTCAGCCGAGGTCGTCTTTGCCTTTCATCTTTTCGTGGTCGATAAAATAAGTACCAGCTGAACACTGGGGTCGATGTAATCGACTCATCCCTTCCCCCAAAGTTGCTGCTCTTGTGGCAAAATTTGGAAACTATTATAATTATTATAAGTATTATTATTATTATCCTCATCATTATTATTATTATTATTATTATTAATATTATTATTATTATTATTATATTATTATTATTATTATTATTATTATTATTATTATTATTATTATTATTATTATTATTATTATCAATAATAATGTTATTATTAATTTTATTATTATTATTATTATTATCATTACTATTATTATTATTATTATTATCATTATTATTATTATCATTACTATTTGTTTTGTTATATGGGCATTTAACATTTATTTTCATATTTGATCCCGTTTTCTCTAATTCACAAAGTAGTGACAAGTCGGTTTTGTATTTGAATTTTATTTATTATGATCTGTTTCCATTTTGAAGTTTGGAGATTTGGCTGGGAACTTTTTCTTCCTAAAGGTCAAGTCCAATTTCCCTGGATATCACTATAGTTGTTGAGTAGATCAGGTCATTTAGCTTGTTGATATCTAGTATATTTTTCGATATGGTCATTATTAGGATAGTGGAGGCGCAATGGCCTAGTGGTTAGGGCAGCGGGCTCGCGGTCATAGGATCGCGGTTTCGATTCCCAGACCGGGTGTTGTGAGTGTTTATTGAGCGAAAACACCAAAAGTTCCACGAAGCTCCGGCAGGGGATGGTGGTGATCCCGGCTGTACTCTTTCACCACAACTTTCTCTCACTCTTACTTCCTGTTTCTGTTTTGCCTGTATTTCAAAGGGCCGGCCTTGTCACTCTCTGTGTCACGCTGAATATCCCCGAGAACTACGTTAAGGATGCACGTGTCTGTGGAGTGCTCAGCCACCTACACGTTAATTTCACGAGCAGGCTATTCCGTTGATCGGATCAACCGGAACCGTCGTCGTCGTAACCGACGGAGTGCTTCCACACTATTAGAGATAAGGCTCTTTTGCATGCAATCATCCTTTCATAGACCTTTTTTTTTAACGTGTAGCCTAGGAAGGGGTTGACGCAGGTTCATATTTTCAACTCTCTGATGCATAATTCTTCTATTTTACTTATCTCTTCGGTTGCCTCGTCTCCGTCCTCGGATACAGCTGTTCTGTTACGCTATGTTTTGCTGTTGCTGTTGTTTTGTGCTTCATGTGTGTTGTTGATTTGCTCCGCTGTTCTATCTATTTGCTGTTTGGATCGCTGTGTAGAAATTTTACTTTGGTTTAGCCTTTTATTTATTGTATGCAGTGTTATATATCTGTTGTATTCCCTTCTTTCCTTAGTGGTGTCTTATGCGTTTTCAGAAATATAATGTCTGATTACTAATTTTGCCTGATTGCCGTCCGTTCATTGTTTGAGTTATGAGCTGGCAGAAACGTTAGCACGCCGGGCGAAATGCGTTGCCGTATTTCGTCTGTCGTTACGTTCCGAGTTCAAATTCCGCCGAGGTCGACTTTGCCTTTTATCCTTTCGGGGTCGATAAATA
The DNA here is from genome assembly GCF_006345805.1 of Octopus sinensis. NCBI lineage: Eukaryota > Metazoa > Mollusca > Cephalopoda > Octopoda > Octopodidae > Octopus > Octopus sinensis. The sequence goes on from NC_043017.1 coordinate 28,622,396, forward strand.
AAGTACCAGTTACGCACTGGGGTCGATGTAATCGACTTAATCTGTTTGTCTGTCCTTGCTTGTCCCCACTGTGTTTGGTCCCTTGTGGGTAAAAAAAAAGGCGGCGAGCTGGCAGAATCGTTAGCACGCCGGGCGAAATGCGTTGCCGTATTTCGTCTGCCGTTACGTTCTGAGTTCAAATTCCGCCGAAGTCGACTTTGCCTGTCATCCTTTCAGGGTCGATTAAATAAGTACCACTTACGCACTGGGGTCGATGTAATCGACTTCATCCGTTTGTCTGTACTTGTTTGTCCCCTCTGTGTTTAGCCCCTTGTGGGAAATAAAGAAACATATGAGGTACTTTGTTTCATTTTCTGTCTGTACTTTATCTATTAGTTTGTTTATTTCGGTCAGGGTACTTTTCCCTCAAGCAGGGTATATCGTCAGACATTCGCAAGATTATTCTTCGCGACCTTTCCCCTTACATCAGTACTTCTCCATATTTGGCATGTTTCTTTTGATATCCATTTGTTTCCCGGGTACAGTTTTGCAGTGTACTTCGATATAGTCCTTATCTGTCCACCATTCATTTTTAATTTGTTCTTCGCTACCGAGCAATGAGATTAGGAGTGGAGTCTGTCTTCTTAGAGTTGATTTTTTATATTTTATTATTTTTTTTTTTTGCTGAACACCGTCTCTAGACGTGTGCTGTTTTTGTTTTACTATCTTGAACGCCTCAAACTCATAGATAAAAACTCACTCCTATTTCTTTTCGAAATTTTATTAGCGAGCATATCTGCTTTTTCTCTCTGTTTAAAATAAGACGTGTTGCGTCTTATATTTATTTTTATTATAATTTGTCTCTTTTAATTTGTTTAAACACTGTGTGTTCTATGTTGTCTTGTACGAGTGTGTGTGTGAATTATATAAACATTACATTTATGTGTATTTGTGTAGAAATGTCATTGCGACACGCATCTCCCCGTGTTGTTTATATTTTCTCACACTTGTTTATCTGTAACAACGTGCCTGGCAGCAACTGCGTTTCCTATATGAGAGAAATATTTCGTCGTCCTAAAATGATTTACATTAAGAAACAATTTTCTTTCATATTTTTGCATTTTCTTAAATCCTGTTTCCTGATGACCACAAATTTAATCGTACTTCTCAGGAAGCTTGCCCGTACACGTGTTTGTGTGTCTGTGCTTGTCCCCAAAACATCGCTTGACAACCTATTTCTTTACTGCCCACAAGGGGCTAAACACAGAGGGGACGAACAAGGACAGACACACGGATTAAGTCGATTACATCGACCCCAGTGCGTAACTGGTACTTATTTAATCGACCCCGAAAGGATGAAAGGCAAAGTCGACCTCAGCGGAATTTGAACTCAGAACGTAACGGCAGACGAAATACGGCTACGCATTTCACCCGGCGTGCTAACGTTTCTGCCAGCTCGCCGCCTTAAACATCGCTTGACAACCGATGCTGGTGTGCTTATGTTCCCGTAACTTAGCGTTTCGGCAAAATAGAGACCGATAGAATAAGTACTAGGCTTACAAAGAATAAGTCCTGGTGTCCGATTTGCTCGACTAAAGGCGGTGCTCCAGCATGGCCACAGTCAAATGACTGAAACAAGTAAGAGAGTAAAAAAGAGTACAGAGAGTTGAAGCTGGAGTACAAATTGGTCAGGAATATTTAGGCATCGTGTAGCTTGTGCAGAGCCTCGTAGAAGGGATATATATTTAATAACTGGCCATATAACGGAAAAGGATTGTATCAAGAGGGCGTTGTTGGATGTGTTATGCAATTAACTAATGCTAATTATTCGTTTCATTCATTACGTATACATATTAGTTTATAACGTTTGTTCCGTGGTTAAGTGAGACATTATTAGAAAAAAATATGGAGGATATTTCATTAGACCTGAGTGGATTTGGTAGATGGAAACTGAAAAGAAGCCGTCGTATATATATAGTATATATATATATATAATATATATATATATATTATATATAGATATATAGATATATAATATATGGTGTGTGTGTGTTTTGTGTGTCTGTTTTGTCCCCTAGCATTGCTTGACAACCGATGCTGGTGTGTTTATGTCCCCTTTAATTAGTGGTTCGGCAAAAGAGACGGATAGAATAAGTACTAGGCTTACAGAAGAATAAGTCCTGGGGTTGAGTTGTTCGATTAAAGGCGGTGCTCCAGCATGGCCGCAGTCAAATGACTGAAACAAGTAAAAGAGTAAAGAGTAAAGAGAGAGACGAATATTTAGATAATGGAAGAAAAGGACGCCTAATTAAAAAAACATATATGTATGCTGGGAGAACAGTGTTTCTTTAACGTGATTCTTTGGCTGAGCTGGACATCTGAAACGTAAATTCAATGTATACACAACGAAATATAACATGAATCAAGTTTATTATATATCCCGTATTTTATGTAACAACCATTAAGTGATGAAAAATAATCTTAGCCTGACTGGCATTTGAAGTTAGAACGAGGGTTACTGGAACTAATCGAGCAAGAGATTTTATATAATCCTTTCTACAATAGGGGACAGGGCCTGACATTTTGGGGGAAGGGGATAAGTGATTACATCGGCCCCAGTGCGCAACTGGTATTTAATTTATCGACCTCGAAAGGATGAAAGGAAAAGTTTACCTCGGCAGAATTTGAACAAAGAATCTTTTCTACGCTAGGCACAGGGCTTGAAATTTTTGGGGAGGGGTCAGTCGATTATATCGACCCCAGTACGCAACTGGTACTTAATTTACTGACCCTGAGAGGATGAAAGGTAAAGTCGACGTCGGCGGAATTTGAACTCAGAACCTAGCGACGGCGAAATACCTATTTCTTTACTACCCACAGAGGGGACAAACAAGGACAGATAAACGGATTAAGTCGATTACATCGACCCCAGTGCATAACTTGTACTTAATTTATTGACCCCGAAAGGATGAAAGGCAAAGTCGACGCCGGCGGAATTTGAACTCAGAACGTAGCGGCAGACAAAATACCTATTTAATTTACTACCCAAAAGGAGCTAAACACAGAGGGGACAAACTAGAACAGACAAACCGATTAAGTCGATTACATAGATCTCAGTGCGTAACTGGTACTTATTTAATCGACCCCGAAAGGATGAAAGGCAAAGTCGACCTCGGCGGGATTTGAACTCAGAACGTAACGGCAGACGAAATACCGCTAAGCATTTCGTCCGGCATGCTAACGTTTCTGCCAGCTCACCACCTAATGACGTTTTATATAATGCACTATCAACTCTGCTTTTTTACAGCTTTAAGAAAAAATAATAAAAAGCATACATGGGAAGAGTAGAGTTACCTAGAAAAGGCGACCCAAGGATTATCACTTACGTAGAGAGCAGTTCTATGAAAAAAAGAAAAAAAAAAGATTACTTAAGGATTTGTGAATTAAATGACTTATTATAGGTTCTTGTGTTAATTGAAAATTTGTAACAAGGAAAAATACTAGGCTATTCAGGCAAAAACAATGATAATGATTTTTTAAAAATATTCTCGCAATGTTCATTAATGGAATTAGAAAGAGATGGTGTGAACGTTCACAATATTTAATTAATGTAAAATTCACGCGCGTTCACACACGTTGACACACATTCACACGCACATACGCAAACATGCGCGTGCATGCACGCATCTTTGAATATGTATATATATATATGTATATATATATATATATAATATAATATATATATATATATATATATATATATATACGTGATATATATATTATATATTATATATATACATATATACATGTATATATATATCTATGTGCGTGTGTGTATACAGTAATGTTTGTATATATATATATAGATATATATATATATATGTATATATATAATATATATATATATGTATACATATATAGTATATTTGAATGTATGTGCGTGTACGTATGCCTTGTTGTGTATTTCTGTGCATATAATTTGAGAAGATAGGATTTTTGTAATTTTAATTAACACAAACAGTTTTTCAAATAGAATAGATAAGATTCCAAGCGAAGGATTGACATTTTCATCAGGGAAGTGTCACAGTACTTTCAAATTAATTTTAAATTAAATTAATCACTAATAAACTACATGCATATATACACATATTCGTTCATATACTACATGAAGTACATATATAGCATCTGTTACTTCCATTCATAACATATTTATATATATATATATATATAATATATATATATATATATATATATACGCGTAAATATACGTAAAATTATACAC
>NC_043017.1:28631656-28671656 GCF_006345805.1 Octopus sinensis
ATTATTCAGAGATCGGAAATAGGGAAAAGAAGCCAGTGATACGCCTACATACGCACATATATGCATCCATTCGAACATGCATGCGTACATACATACGTGTATAGAAACACACACACGCACACACACGCGCACACAAACACACACGCACACACAAACGCACATATATATCCACATACAGGCAATATATATATAAACACATTCATACATGCGTGCCTACAATCACACTACACGAATATATATATATATATATATATATCAGAAATACTAAATTTCTAAATCTCTCGTAGAGACATGTACGGTGGTGGGGTGATAGAATAGTTGTATACTGTCAATCTAACACGAACGTGACAGTAGGGGGTGCACCAGAGATTAAGACGGAGGACAGATAGGGAAGAAAGATGAATATCTTTATATATAAAACTAAAGTTGTGTGTCTGTCTCCTGCGATTTAGATTCCTAACTACTCCCACATTTTGCGGTGCAGTTTAACCAAATTCGGGTATCTTATAGTCGTGATTCATATCGAGCCCTTCTGGGTATTAGCGCGCGTCTACGATGAGTCTACGATTTAAAAAAATATTAGCCATAATTTTTTCCCATTTTTAATGCATTTTTATTGCTATTATATAAGGGAAGTAACTCTCTAAAAATGCTTATATAGTTATTTCCCTTATAAACCCGAGCAACGCCGGGCGATACTGCTAGTGAAATTATAAAAGACAAACGAATTTTCTATTATTCTAACGTATACTTTATAGTTACATACGCAAGGAAAGAAGGAACTAAACAGTATAAAACGTAAGTTTCTCCTTACAAAGTTCACAAATTTATTTTAGAAATTGTTTTCGATATTCGGTTCAAAAAAAAAAAAGTGAGAGAAACTGCAAATTATATTTTTCCTGGTTTGGAAATATTTGAGGTGTATCAATATATTTGAGGCGATGAGCATAATGTTGGTAAAAGGGAATGATAATGCATATATATCGTTATACTAGTAAGTGTATCAGTATCAGAAGTGCTAGTAGTAGTAGTAGTTGTGGTAGTAGTAGTAGTAGTAGTAGTAGTAGTAGTAGAAGCAGCAGCAGCTGTAGTAGTACTAGTAGTAGTAGTAGTAGTAGTCGTAGTAGTAGTTGTAGTGGTAGTAGTGGTTGTAGTGGTAGCAGTAGTAGAAGTAGTAACAGTAGTATCAGAAGTGCTAGTGGTAGTAGTAGTAGTAGTAGTAACAGTAGTAGTAACAGAAGTGCTAGTAGTACTAGTGGTAATAGTCGTGGTAGTAGTAGAAGTAGTAGTAGTAGTAGTAGTAGTAGTAGTAGTAGTAGAAGCAGCAACAGCTGTAGTAGTAGTAGTAGTAGTACAGCAGCAGCAGTAGTAGTAGTAGTAGTAGTAGTAGTAATGGTAGCAGTAGTAGTAGTAGTAGTAGTAGTAATGGTAGCAGTAGTAGTAGTAGTGGTAGTGGTAGCAGCAGCAGCGGTAGTAGTAGTAGTAGTAACAATAATAATCCGTTCTACTATTAGTGCAAGGGGCCTGAAATTTTGTGGGGTTTGATTACATCGACATTTCTGGGTTTGATGCTCGTAGCAGTTCTTCCAGATCTATCGTCGTCTTCCAGGGATGTTCTTCGGTTTTGAAGTGCCCGTACCACACGAAACATTGCGTACGATTCATTGCCTCGCCACCGAAGCATGCTCATAGACTCCACAGTAGATTCTACAGTGGATTCCCAGTCCATCACAAAATCGCAGACCACAGCGTACACGTGATCACAAAAACACAAATTTTGCAACTTGCGAAATGAGCACAGTGGTGTCACTCGGAAAGCTGCCTCATTAAGATAGAGAGATATCTAGCTAGCTAGACAGACAGACAGACGGACAGATATATAGATAACTAGACAGAGAGACAGACAGAGAGACAGATAGATAGATAGATAGATAGATAGATAGATAGATAGATAGATAGATAGATAGATAGATAGATAGATAGATAGATAGATAGGTAGATAGATAGATAGATAGATAGATAGATAGATAGATAGATAGATAGATAGATAGATAGATGGATGGATAGATAGATAGATAGATAGATAGATAGATAGATAGATAGATAGATAGATAGGTAGATAGATAGATAGATCGCTAGCCACTACACCCATTTTTTTCTCTCCTTTTTCTCCTTGTTTTTTTCTATGTACCTTTCTGTAGAAGAGCGTAGGCTCGAAACGTAGAAGACTTTTTTCTATTCCTGAGCGCTATACTAATACATCTGTTTGTTTTGTACACCACCTGTCTTCGTATTTTGTTTTTTTTTTTCGTAACCTTTCCCTATAGATGACTAGATAGATAAATAGAAAATAGATAGATAACTAGATAGATAGATAGATAGATAACTAGATAGATAGATAGATAGATAGATAGATATGTTTCTTTATTAGCCACACAGGGCTGCACACAGATAGAACAAATTACAAGGTAGAGCTTTTCTTTTGAAGTTTAAAAAAAAAAAAAAAAAAAAAAGGGAAAGGGAGTTTCGATCAAAAGGGATCGTAAAAGGAGAGAAAGAGGACAAAAAAAAGGGGGGGGGGGTTAAAAAAAAAAAAAAAAAGGGGGGGAGAGGAAAAAAAAAATTGATCAATAGGATCGTTATCACAGAATGTCAATATGAAGTGTAAAGGGGAGGACAGGTGAGGTTTACCCGTGGAAAGAAAAGCCTACGGAAGACCACGGTAACCTCGGTCAATGAAGTCACATTTTATATTTCTTTTTTTTTTTTTTTTTTTGCAAATAAGCAACTCTCTGTTTTCGATTTCTGGGTTCATAGGACTATGCTCAAGTGGCTTCGTCATTCATACGTGCCATTCTTGCTACCATTCACCCATCTTTTTTTTAAAACATTCGCTAGACAAAACTTGCCTCTACTCTCACTTTCTTTTCAAGTGGTACTTGAAGAAGTTGATTGAGATTGACCAGAGAGGAAACTGTTTGTCTCCATCCTTTCAGACGCGTCCACCAGATACATTCTTTCGCCATAGCCACAAGGATGATGAAAATAGCTCTTCCTTCCCGTTTGAAGGAAGGAGGCGTGACATATTGACGATAGACTCAGCTGATAAACCGACTCGTCCCACACGTGACAGCAGTTGTTCGACATAAGCCCACAGGTCGGAAATTGTTGGACACGAACGAGTGCGTGCAGAACGGTTTCGTCGCTCTGACCGCATCTCGGCAGGTCGGCCCCGTGTTTCTCGAGCCGTGTCTGTAGAGCTTATCCCGAACGGGTAGCGCTTCTCGGTAGCACTGCCAGGCCAGGGATCTCTGGAAGTTGTCCATGGGCCCTGGCCCGAAAGTCGTCCCGAACAGGCGGGTCAGGTACTCCTCGTCGACGTCCAGGTTCGCCCCGAGCTCGTCGTCGTACCTCCCCTCCACTAAACCCCTATAGAATGCTTTGGTTGTGTTGAAGTCACTTAAGGTCGACCCAGGACGGCAGAGTGCTTGAGAGCAACGCGCACACTCGCGGTGCCATTCGCCCTTCCTCGGCCTCTTTTGATCCACGACTGCAGTTCGGTCATGGAGACGAGCTGCGGGAAAGCGTGCCTCACAAACGCGACCACACCTGTTCACCGTCGTCTACATAGTGCCAGAGATGTCGCAGTCTCAGCGCGTGTCTGCGCATCATCAACCACGGCATGCCCAGCCCTCCTTTTAACGGGTGTTGACAGCAATGGATCGCCTGACCATCGGGACGCATCCTTTCCACAAGAAGCGAAAGAGGATGCGTTGTAGTTTGGTGATGGTAGGGTCGGGACAAGGTACGACGGTCAGGCGGTAGTAGATGACGGACGCGATGTACGTGTTCGCCACCTCCGCTCGACCTTTTAGGGACAGTTTCCTCTCGGGCCCATTGCCGGCGAGAGTGACCACCCTACTCGTTATCTCGTTCCAGTTCTTTCTCCCCACTTGGAGGTCCGGACCAAACCAGACCCCGAGCAACTCAACCGGGCCGTCGGTCCAGCGTCCACGACGGAGGCGCTGGTGGACGGCATGGGCTTGCTTCTCCAGGTGCCTAGTCGCAAGCCCACTGACTTTTCCCGTTGATTTTCGCTCCTGTCACGCTCGTAGTTTTTCAGTGTCTCACCGACCAGCTCGATGTGCTCGTGGCTTGACACTATGACGGTGACGTCGTCCGCGTATGCAGACACGCTCGTCCCGCATCCCAATTCTCGCGGGATGCCCCTTAGAGTCGCCAGCTTCCGCAGTAGTGGCTCAAAGTCAATACGTATAGAAGCGCCGAGAGGGGGCATCCCTGACGGACCGAACGTCAGGATGCCCCCTCTCGGCGCTTCTATAGATAGATAGATAGATAGATGAGTAGATAGATAATAGATATTGATGGATAGATAGATAGATAGATAGATAACTAGATAGATATATAACTAGATTGATAGATAGATAGATAGATAGATAGATAGATAGATAGATAGATAGATAGATAGATAGATAGATATTAACTGTGATCCTCCATTGGTTTGTTTCCCATATAAAATAAAATAAACAAATATTTGGAAATTTTCTGCCCATACTATCATCAAGGGATATTCGTAAATGTATTTACAGTTCGTGAAACAGACAGAAGTAATTACTCATTCTGTTGAAAGTAAATTATCACGAAAAGAATGAATTAGGCGTGTATATATTTGTAAGGTTTGTGAAGGATAATTCGTGAAAGAAGATGAAGGTTCATAGATTTGTTTTACTACTCGTAAAACTTAACATTATCTAACCTAGGAAGTTTCATATTTTTCGTAATGCTCTAACTAAATGTTTTTTAATGATGGTCTTAAAGATTGAAAAATAAAACTTTGAGAGACAGAGATACGTACTACATTTAAAGTATTCAAATATTTGAATGAGTGTGTATGTGTATGTGTGGGTTTGCGTGTGTACGTATGTGTGTGTCCCTGTATGTGTGAGTGTATCAGTGTGTGTGTGAGAGGGAGAGTGGGGAAAGCAGATGAACGTGTGACGGAATTTACGAACTGAAGTGGAAGTAGCGTGACAGGTCGACACTTCCCAATTACATGATGCCTAATAGAAAAATGTTATACGCCGACAACAATTTTGATGGACAATATATCATTTTTAAGAAACTATTCAGAAACACAACTAAACGAATTCGTAACATATCACCAGATATTATTGCTTTCAGCGGAAAAATGAATTACAACAATAAAAAAAATCACATATGACTCTTATAAAGATGCTTCGTAGTTAACAGATAAAAAAGGGAAAAAAATGTAAAGAACACATAATCTAGTAAAACTCTCATAGTTATAAATGCCTGGAATAAATTTCATCATCGTTCTCTATCGTAAATAGATTTTATATTTCTTTCAAATCACATAACCTAAATTCGGTTTGGGCTTCATCTATAATATTGGTTTGAAATTTTGGTACAAGGTCTCCAATTTGAGCGGACGGGGTGAGTGGATTATATTAGCCCCAGTACTCAATTGGTACTTATTTTATCGATCCCAGCGACATTTAAACTCAGATCGCAAAATTGGAACAAATTCCGCTAAGGATATAGTCCGGCCCGGTAAGGGTTTTGCCAACCCACCGCGTTAGCTTCATCCATAATATTGACAAAATAATAGCAAATTGTCGCTGACTGAACTACCAACCGTGTGTTATAATCATGTACCCAATGATCATGCAATCGGTTTGCTACTCCTAAACATTTCGTTCATCGGAATTCGTGATACATCTCCTTTCCATACACATATATCGGAGATAAGGCACGTAATATTGATTTGGTGAGATGATACTATACGATTGCAAATGCAATCAGAAGCCTCAGTATATCGAGAGAATATCCATTCTGAATTCTATACCATCTAATATTGGTGTGTGCAAAACATACTTACAGATCAGTTATTCTCTTAAATATGCATGAGCAAACGTATTGATTTATCGAGTCAGATATAGCATTTAAAAGAGAGCTTCACCACGTTTAGAATATCATAGAGAATAGTATTTAGTAATAAATATGTAAACACCAAACATTGTAATATCTCTATAACACAGTAGAAATATCGAAAAGTTTATAAAAGGTCTATAGTTAGTTAAATAAAATGAATGAATTGTTTAGACAACTTAGAATATGAAAATATGATTAACGTCAGTGAATCGTCATTATTATACTTGATAAAGATTTCTAATGCAACAAAGTTTCAGTGAACATATCCCCAACAACAACAACAACAACAACAACAACAACAACAGCAATAAAAACATCCAGAGAATAGTATTTAGTAATAAATATGTAAACACCAAACATTGTAATATCTCTATAACACAGTAGAAATATCGAAAAGTTTATAAAAGATATATAGTTAGTTAAATAAAATGAATGAATTATTTAGACAAATCAGAATATGAAAATATGATTAACGTCAGTGAATCGTCATTATTATACTTGATAAAGATTTCTAATGCAACTAAGTTTCAGTGAACATATCTCCAACAACAACAACAACAACAAAAATATCCAGTACACTGCGGGGACAGAGCTTAAGAGAAGTCGACATTACTGCAAGACCCATTTGCAGATTGGCGTCAAGTTAGGGGCGCAAAAGACAATCGAGTTGCTAGACTTCGTTTAGTGTGTCAGATATTATTTTGCCTGATAATCACAACCACACGTGTTGGATGAAATCTTGGATAGTAGAGTGAATATACAACAGTAGACTTAATCTTGGCTGGCAGATCTACCCTTGTATAATAGTCATTATATTGGCCGATAGACTTTAAAATAGCAGATTTAATTTTGTGCAACCGAATTTATTTCCCTGTTATAGATATAATCCCAGGTGATAGATTTAATCCTTAGGTAAAGACCTTGATCTTGGTCAGTAACTTTACTAGTAGAAGGAAAACTTAGTTCATCACCCGATTTAACAGGCAATCACCTGCTACTTCACTGACTTTAGCGGATGCCCATACTGTTGCAAGACTTCAAGCCAAGTCATCACATCATGGATAACTCATTGCCTCCGAACCATAAATTATAAAGGCCCTGTGAAGGATCATGATCTCTTTTTTCAATATTAAATAGCAAAATATATTTTAAAGTTTTTGCTACACTTAGCTTCTGCCATTCATAAGTTACGGTTTTATGGCTTTCATGATTACGGATTGATCGATATATATTTTCTTGTATTTTCATGTATGAGATGATGCAAATATAACCTAAATGAAATTGGTATATTTGTCTTTTAAGTTTTTGAATCAGTGGGCTACGGCAACTTGAAGGGTTTTAGTCCCAAATTCGATACCTGTACTTCTAGACCTTTTTAATATTAATAGTGATTTTATCAGTTCTTTCTGCAAGAACACCCCTTTGTTTAACTGGGGCTACAGAACGAAACAATTGTCCAAAGTGTCACTACGTAGAAATATATTTGTATATTTTTCATTTTCTTTCCTAATTTATTTTCCAATATATTGCTCCATAAGGACTCTGTGCGCGATAGATACAGAAAGTTGAATGACTCAAGCTATTATTTCCTATACAACCGAAGCAAAATCGTCACGCACATATCCACCGAGAAAAGTATTAATCAGTAAGAAAAAAAAAATCTGTTTCAATAGGTGACATATATTGTCATGCCAACAATGACTTTGAATACCATTACTCTTTTACTTGTTTCAGTCATTTGACTGCGGCCATGCTGGAGCACCGCCTTTAGTCGAGCAACTCGACCCCGGGACTTATTCTTTGTAAGCCCAGTACTTATTTTATCGGTCTCTTTTGCCGAACCGCTAAGTGACGGGAACGTAAACACACCAGCATCGGTTGTCAAGCAATGCTAGGGGGACAAACACAGGCACACAAACACACACACACATATATATATATATATATACGACAGGCTTCTTTCAGTTTCCGTCTACCAAATCCCCTCACAAGGCATTGATCTGCCTATAGCAGAAGACACCTGCCCAAGGTGCCACGCTGTGGGACTGAACCCGGAACCATGTGGTTGGTAAACAAGCTACTTACCACACAGCCACTCCTGCACCATTCGTCATGTTTATAGAACTTTTTTTATTTTTCCATTTCTTTAGTTTTCATAGAAGGATTTTTTGCTTTCGTGTTAAAAGGGAAATGGAAACCCCTCTAATGTCATCTCAAAAGTAAATAAATGGAGAAAGTGTCTTTAGGGAATTGAACCAAGAAACACGTGGTATCATATCATGAAATGCTTAGAAAGCTAATTTACGAGCAATTCTCAATCTCCCTATTGTACTTGATCTTCAGCAAATTATTATTATATTATTATTATTATTATTATTATTATTATTATTATTATATTATTATTATTATCATTATTATTATTATTATTATATTATTATTATTATTATCATTATTGTTATTATTATTATTATTGTTATTATTATTATTATTATCATTATTATTATTATTTTCATTATCATTATTATTATTATTATTATTATTGTTATTATTATTATTATTTTATTATCATTATTATTATTATTTTCATTATCATTATTATTATTATTATGATTATTATTATTATTATTCTTACTATTATTATTATTATTATTATTATTATTATTATTATTATTATTATTATTATTATTATTATTATTATTATTATCATCATCATTATTATGATTACTATTATTATTATTATTATTGTTTGTTGTTGTCGAAGTTGTGTTTGTTCATGATGATATTGTTGCTCTCGTTGGTGATCTCAGAGGTGGTGCTGTTGTTGTTATTAGTGGTAGTAGTGTAGTAATAGTAGTAGTAGTAGTAGTAGTAGTAGTAGTAGTAGTAGTAGTAGTAGTAGTAGTGATGCTGGTTGTGGTGTTGGTGGTGCTGGTGATAATTGTATTATAATTACTCTTATTTCTATAATTGCCGCTGTTGTTGTTGTTATTGTTGCTTTTCTTCTTGGTGTGGTTGTCCTTCTTCCTCTTCCACTTCTTCTACTTCTATTTCTGTTTCTACTTCTTCGTACATTGTTATTGTTATTATTATTCACCTTGCACTTTTATTGATGTCAGTATCTACACATAGATATTGGCACGACCCTAGCTCCGTACTGGTCCTTTGTGGTCAATTACATGAATCATCGTCAAAAATCATCATGATCGTCATTATCATCATCATCATCATCCTCATCAGCAGCAGCAGGATCATCATCATCATCATCATTTTCATCTCGTTGTTGTTATGACAAAATACTGCTATAAAGCAAATTAAACAATCCGAAAAAATCTTCGCGAAACCATGACAATGCTATTAGCTATTATAACAATCGGTAATATAATAAGAGTAAATCGAATAATATATTTTCATTAAAATAAATGATACAATCATTAAGTTTGGCACCGAACACAAAAGTGCACCTTTTACCCTTTTAGTTTCGCTATATTCTTGACACTTTGCGCTAATGACATTTGCGAGATGAAAATTACAATTATTCCTTCGTATGTTGCAGTGTTGACAAGGATATCTCTTACTGGAAGGAGTAAGATTTAAGAGCATCAGTTGAAAATGTGTGAATAAAAGGGTCACATACTATATTATTAAATTTGTAAGTATATATGTATATTCATAAACGTAAACAAATATAGATATATTTCTTTACTGCCCCCAAGGGGCTAAACATAACGGAGACAAACAAGGACAAACAAAGGGATTATGTCGATTATATTGACCCCAGTGCGTAACTGGTACTTAATTTATCGACCCCGAAAGGATGAAAGGCAAAGTCGACCTCGGCGGAATTTGAACTCAGAACGTAACGGCAGACGAAATACCTATTTCTTTACTACCCACAATGGGCTAAGCATAGAGGGGACAAACAAGGACAGACATAGGTATTCAGTCGACTACATCAACCCCAGTGCGTTATTGGTACTTAATTTATCGACCCGAAAGGATGAAAGGCAAAGTCGACCTCGGCGGAATTTGAACTCAGAACGTAACAACAGACGAAATACCTATTTCTTTATTACCCACAAGGGGCTAAACACAGAGGGGACAAACAAGGACAGACATAGGTATTAAGTCGATTCCATCGACCCCAGTGCGTAACTGGTACTTAATTTATCGACCCCGAAAGGATGAAAGGCAAAGTCAACCTCGGTGGCATTTGAACTCAGAACGTAACGACAGACGAAATACCGCTAAGCATTTCGCCCGGCGCGCTAACGTTTCTGCCAGCTCGCCGCCTTGTAAACAATTCGCTGAGTAGGAATTGCATTTGTATATCGCTATTCAACTACTGAAAGTCTCTGGAGCTAATGTGTCAGTATTGCAAGAACGTAATCATACTAATGAATTAGTTTGAAACAATTGACGACGATTTGTCGATAGTGTCAGACGAAACAAAATGGCGTGGTATGGACATGAAAGCAGAAGGTAACGATAATTTGCAAACACATTCTTGTTTAGAAAATAAAATCTAAAACAAGAGTGCAAACAAGCATAGTAGCAGTTAAAGGTTTTGAGATAAGCATCAGGTTGTCAGCATAGACGAAACTCAAAAGCCATGTTGAGCTGAATTATTGGTAAAAATTCATTAAAAATTCTATTACCTCAACGGCAAATATGTTATGGGAACAACGCGATTTGACTTGACTTTATAAATAAAACGACAATACTCCCACAATATTCAGGAGTAATATTTGAAAAGGAAATAACCTTGATTCTAAAAGAAATTCTGGAATGTTTTAAGCTAGTTACTTCAAGAAGATATATTCTTATACAAATGGTAAAAAAATATTAAGCACAGTATCTAAATGCGCAAAATAAAGTTAACATAATAAAAAATAAAAAGCAATACTAAGAATTAAACAAGTAAAATGAAAGTATTAAATCTATAAATAGGGAGAGAGTAAATCAGAAAAATAGATAAAACTGAAGCAAAACAAGATGCGAAAAAAGTACAAATTCAAAATACAAAGAAATTCGCTCACAACTACAGATTATTGCTAAACAAAAGACTAAGAAAAAATAGAACAAATACGTGAACACAGTTGAATTCGAGAATGCTTTAAGACTGGAAATTTCTAAAATGGAAATTTTAAATATGATAATAATCTACAGATGAAAATATTTTAAGAATAAAAAATCGATAGAATATATTTCTCTGGATCAACAATAGAGGCTTGTATTTATGCAAAAGATGAAATGGGGAAACTACGATTGTAAAAATGACCCCGCAAACGTTGCCTTTTGTAGATTAGTGAAAATAAAGGCGAATATAAATATCTCCAGTAGAAAAATAATATATATATATATACAGCAAGTATAACCGACATTAAGAAATATGGGAAACTTCTTTAAACCCTTTCTATGTAGGAGGAGCTAAACACAATGAAACGGGATGATAAGCATCGCTAAAAAAAATATATATAAATATTATTTCAAACCAAGATGAAATCAAACACCGACAAAAATGAAAATGAAAGAGATACAACGCAAAATTTGCAACTCAAAAATGAAAGGAAATCTAAAGCAGGAGTTCCTTTCAAAATCGCAAAGAATATGTCTTTATATAACGTAACAATACTTTGAAGAAAAACATAATCCGCATTGAATCCAAGCATTTTTGCTAAAACTTCGCCACCAACAATAAGAGGATTAGAGGCATTTAAGGCAAGAGTAGAAGGACTGCAAACATGAAATTATTCATTACATTATAGCGCAAGAAAATTCTGGGCGAATGTATCAACGGAAGACGCTGTCCTGTGTACTATAGGAAAAAACAACTGAAGATAATTTGATATTCTCCAAACTAGATAATTTCAAACACTCTCTTTAAATTATTTATCATGTACTTATAATGTACGGTAAAGTATATTCAGTAAATAATCCTCCTCCTCCCCCTCCTCCTCCAGCAGCACAACAACAACCAACACAAACACCAAAAACAACAACAACTCCACCCCACACCTCACCTTTCACCTCCTTCTTCTTCACCTTGTCTTTCATTTTCTTTCCATTGTTGTTCTTATTAATTATCAAGTAACATTATTATTATTATTATTATTATTATTATTATTATTATTATTATTATTATTATTATTATTATTATTATCATCATTATTATTCTATGTTTGACTTTTGCTTTATGTCTGTACAAGTTGGCTCCAAGTCTCACCCAGAAACCTCAAGAGACAACAGGTTGGAAGTTCATGTTGTTGTTATGCCTAATGTGCCATATATTTGGGTTTTATTTTGGTGCTGTACTAGCGAATGTCTAATAAATAAATTTAAAAAAATATTATTATTATTATATTATTATTATTATTATTATTATTATTATTATTATTATTAGTAGTAGTAGTAGTAGTAGTAGTAGTAGTAGTAGTAGTAGTAGTAGCATTGAGTGAAAGAGCAGTGCATGCCATATCAAAGTGACACTGGGGTAAAATATACGAAGCCCAGTATACCCATCAAGACTACCCGTCTGATAAGGCTACACCAGGCACAAGCATCACATCCATATGTGCTCTACGTTAAAATCTCTTTTAATTGTGTATCTACTTTTTGTCTAGCGTCGTTCCAAATCCTCGGCGATACACTGCATACATGAATGAAACTTTTAAGGATATTACTGAATACATTGATAGGCCATTTAACAAAGCATACCAGATATTGTTAATTTCCAAATTAAATGACGTTATATGTCAAACCCCCAAAAATGAGAAAACGTGGTGGCATTCATTCTCACATCAACAATCCCCTTCTTAATATGTGATCCGTACGAGTTATAACACTCGTTTTTAGTTCCTGCTTGAATGGCAAACGAAAGATAATTTTCAATTAAGCTTCAGAACAATTTTTGCTCATTCGTAGACCTCCTAAAATCGCTGGTATTGCAACCGCCTTGAAATGCCACATTTTTTCAATTTCAGTGAACAAGTGTTTATATTTCCTGATCTTGTCAAATTCTTTTACCGAGATATTATGATCACATATAATAGTCACGTCTTGTATAATAAAATAATATTAATAATAATAATAATAATAATAATAATAATAATAATAATAATAATAATAATAATAATAATAATAACAACAACAATAGTAATAATAATAATAATAATAATGAGAATAATAATAACAACAACAAATATTATTATTATTATTATTATTATTATTATTATCATTATTATTATTATTATCATTATTATCATCATCATTATCATTATTATTATTATTATTATTATTATTATTATTATTATTATTATTTTCATTATTATTATTGTTATTATTATTACTAAGAGTTGAACCAATAGTAGATTATCAATATAGTAATATTTGAAGTAACGTAATTTATCTCGTAGGTAATTTCACAAGTTCCCAAAGCAAATATATTTAATATCTGTGAACACATTGGAGTGAAATCACATACATTTTATGCAAATGCATGGATATATATATATATATATATAATATATATATATATACGTTCATGTATACACACAACATATGATGTGTCAGTGCATATATTTCGGCGGCAGTGAATAATTTAAAATTCCTACCGAGTACTTCCATAAGTGGTTCCCTTTCTCCACCCACCTCAAACAATAAATTGTAAAGTGCGAATAAGAATGTGAAATTTGCAGACAATCAAAAAGCAAATATTATGCAATTACCAGAAGAGGATTACTAAATAAAATATGAAATATGCTCAGATAATCGCTATCATTCTGGATATGTGACTAACATTAAATTGCAAGTGTGTCACGTACTTATGCCCACATACAGGCGCCTAGTCCCGCACACACCTTGATGTATATGTGCGTGCGCGTGCGTGGTTATGCGTGTGTTCATATATATATATATGTATATATTATTATACATATATATATATATATATATATATATATATATATATATATATACATACATATATATACATATATATATATGTATATATACATATATATATATGTATATATATATGTATATATATATATATATATATATATTATATATATATATATATATAAGTGTATTTGTATGTCTGTGTACGTATGCATGGGTCTCTATAGATCCACCCACAAACACTCTCCCCAAAACAAACGCATGTATATATATATATATATATATATATATATATATTCAGAATGAGAGAGAGATAGAGAGACAGAGAGATATAGAGAAAGTGAGAGAAAGAGAAAGAATGTATATTTCAATCAATATTCTTGCTTCTCAATATTTTTGTGTGTTTGTGCGTACTTACGTATCCATGAATGTATATATATATATGTTTATTTCTCTTAATATATGTGTATTCATGCACACGCTCTCTCTCACAGACACAGATATATGCATACGTGCAAAAATATATGCATACACGGGTCGCAATATGGCTACCAATCACTTTACTGGGAAAAAGGGAAAAAAACGCGTCTATCCTATTATCTATATGGAACTATCAATTTTAACGCACATGTAAATTGAAATATAGTACGAATACAAGATCTGTTATAAATAAATAATTATATATATCGAGCTGTACATTTATTTTCCAGCTATTTTAAACTCGTACATTTAATACCCTGTAATATAGATAACGTTCCGTAACTTACTGTTAAATATATATATATATATATATATATACAAATGCAAAAAAATGGTACAAGAGCGCAACAGATGACAATAAAACATCCGGACAAATAGACGATACAAAAACAGGCAGGGAAAGCAAGGACGGGTCATTCGTGGCCTTTTTTCCTCAGTCAGGTTTCAAGACTATCCTTACAGTTTCGACCGGTTATACTTGAGACAGTTCAAATCTGGTTGTCTCGAAACATTTAACCTAAGTGTATTAAATATCGAAGACAAAATATTTGTTTCATGGCAGTTGAGCCAAAAAATAAATATTGTGCTTGATTAAACAGCGGTCACGTGGAAAGAACGGAGAGGGGTGGGGCCAGTAGTATTGAAGAATTAGGGCTAGAACGAGAGAGAAAATCAAAGGCACATGGAGAAGATACAATGGTGATAAATGAGGAAAAGTAGGTAGATTAATGAAAAGCAAGGCCAAGAAATATGAGAGAGTGGTAGTGAGAAAAAAAAAGAGAACAGACAGAAGAAAGTATGAGGGAGCCCATAAGAAAGGAAAAAATAGTTGTACAGAATTTAGATACATACTTACAAGGTGAACAAATTTGCATGTACGCTGCTATATGTATATATATAAAGTTTTAAAAAATGGATCAAGAACAGGCGACAATAACACATCCGGACAAATAGAAGATAGAAAGACAACAAAAAGACGGAGAGGAAGAAACAAAGACGCGTCACATACGTATATATGTGTATACACTTTTACACTTTTACTTGTTTCAGTCATTTGACTGTGGCCATGCTGGAGCACCGCTTTTTAGTCGAGCAAATCGGACCCCAGAACTTATTCTTTGTAAGCCTAGTACTTAGTCTATCGGTCTCTTTCACCGAAACGCTAAGTTACGGGGACCTAAACACACCAACATCGGTTGTCAAGCGATGTTGGGGGGACAAACACAGACACACAAACACACACACACATCACATATATATCTACATATATACGACGGGTTTCTTTCAGTTTCCGCCTACCAAATTCACTCACAATGATTTGGTCGGCCCGAGGCTATAGTAGAAACACTTGCCCAAGGTGCCACGCAGTGGGACTGAACCCGGAACCGTGTGGTTGGTAAGCAAGCTACTTACCGCACAGCCACTGCTGAGCCTTTAATGTGAATTTCTATATTTGTCGCCCTATTCCGTTTGATATCTGATTTGACACACGCACACACATGCAACGTGGTTGTAATAGTTTCCGAGTACCAAATCCATTGACAAGGCTTTGGTTGGCCCAAGACTAAACTGAATACTTTATTCACTGACTTCTTCCTACCACTTAACGCGTACACTTTAGTCAATTAGCTATCGTGTGCTCAGTCAAAACTTTTACAATTTTTTCAACGTCAGATGTTAAGCAAGTGAAAGATAAAATGTTTTTATATTTGTTTTCAAATAACTGTATCAAGACTTATTAAAACTTTACCGACCTGCTGAAGCAATATACTATATGTAATGCCTTTCCTTTTCTTCCATAGATGAATAACCCCTGGCCGGGATGCATTGTTAGTATGTATGTATGTATGTATGTATGAAGGCATGCATGCATGCATGTATGTATGTATGTATGCATGTATGTATATATGTATGTATGTATGTATGTATGTATGAATGTATGTGTGTATGTATATATGTATGTATATAAAGTTAATCCGAACAAGAAAGCACAAAAAAACACAATAACGCGAGGACGTGGAACAGATATAGTATTATTGGACGCTCAGGAAAGAAGGAAAGAAGGAGGGTTTAACGTTTCGAGCGGAGCTCTTCGTCAGAAACATAGGAGAGGGAAAGATCCAGAGAAGGGAAGACAGAGGGAAAAAAAATCACCAACGGTACACACGCGGTCACATTTTATGTATGTATATATGTATGTATGTATGTATGTAGGTATGTATGCATGTATGCATGTATGTATGTATGTATACATGTATGTATATATGCATGTATGTATGTATACATGTATGTATGTATGTATCTATGTATGTATGTATGTATGTATGTATGTATGCATGTATGTATGTATATATTCAATACGTATACTAGCAATGATTTCCGACGTACCCGGTGTTATGACCTACCTGTCTCTCTCTCTCTTTCTATATATATATATATATATGTATGTATGGATGCAAATATGTGTATGTTTGTGCGTGTATGTGTGTGTACGTGTGTATGTTTTTGTGTGCGTGCCTGTATGCATTCTTGAGCAACGAACCGTAGAAACAGAAGCCAATGCATACTGACTGTTCCGTAGTATATTTAAGCGCGTTCCAGTGATCGCTTCTTCTGAACTGATTTAAATATATATGCAGAAACGATATAGTGAGAACCTCTGCAACAGAGCGTTTCTCATCGATCAACACAAGAGGACTGAAGTCTCACACACGTTCCTTCATGTATATACATCATGTGTAATATATAGTATTAAGCCTATTACGCCCACTTATTATTGTTTTTTATTATTCGAAGTTTTTTCTCATAACCACGCGGTTCTTGCCTTTGACTTTCTACTCCCATTTAATTCTAACAATGTTATCAAGCAAATTTATGGACAAGTTACTACAAATTAGAGTAAGCTTCAACTAAGCCAGTTTTGCAAATTTTAAGATTAAGTTAATAAATCATCAGCCGAATTTCAAAATAATTGTTTGTTGTAAATGCAATATATAATTATGTAACTACTTAAATATTTAAACCACGGGAATTATATCTGTTTTGCGTTCCATAAAACTTCACTAATACTACCCGTCAACTAGAATAATCTCGCGCACTACAAAATATTACGTCCTGCATATCTTGGACAGGCAAATCTATTTGTAACCTTACGATTGGTCAATAGTGCAAGAAAATATGCTACTAAATCGATTCGCTCATAAAAACTTTTGGTTCTGTAAAAGGAAAAAAAAGACAAGCATTAATGGAAGACATAGTCTAAATCGATGATTACAGCATTTATCTTAATGGAACAGTTAACACAAAATATGTGTAATGTGGCTTGAATTTGAATGATACAGTAGCAACTGCATATCATTCAAGTGCGTACAGAGGGCCTCTTTGATCTTCGCCTTTTTTTTTCATTGCCAATGCCGTCAAAGAAAAAATATCAATAAGGATTTTACAGAAAAAAAAAAGTATTAATGCACAATCTTCTAAGAGAGAAACAACTGCTTGTGTCTGCTCATGAAAAAGGCCGAACACTGCACATCTGCAATCCCATTAAAAAATTTCCTGTGACAATACTTTGGAGATGATCAAGCTATTAGGAAAGACATTTCAAACGTACAAAGTCAGCTGGGTCACTCTGACATAGAAGTCTTGTGACTAATGGAATACTGTTAGATCCACAGCTTGCTTTAAGTGAAGCATGCACAAATTATATTGAAATTGAAATTCGAAATGCCTGGTTTTATTCACGATGTTGCTTCCTGTTTTAGTTGGTCCCACGACAATCCTAGTATATTTCTATGTAAAATATTTTCCACTCACGATCATTTGTTTTTTACATTTATCTTGGATTATATTTCCAATGTACACGAGCAGGTCTTAAAATCAGTACCACAAGAACATGAGTTAGATCGGTAGCCACTACACACATTTTTTCCCTCTCCTTGTTTCTCTCCTTAAATTTTTCTGTGTTCCTTTCTGTGAGTTTTTTCAATTGCCGTTATACAGAGACATCTGTTTGCTGTCTTCACCACCTGTCTTCGTCTATTTTTCGTGAATTCTCCCTATATATATATATATATATATTATATATATATATATATATATATATATAAGGCCCTATATATACGCGTGCACGCACACACATGCACATACACACTCAACGACACATACTCACACACACAAGATATACATAATGTAATGAACTATAATAAGCATGATATATATATATATATATATATATATATGTTATATATAATATGATATAACATATATATCTGTGAATGTGTGTGTGTTTGTGTGCGTGCGTGTATATATATATATATATATATATATAAGGTCTTAAATACACGCGCGCACGCATACGCACACACGTGCACATACACACTCAAAGACTCACACTCACACGCAAAAGATATACATAATGTAATGCACTATAATAAGCATGATATATATATATATATATATATATATATATATATATATATAATATGTTATATATAATATTATATGACATATATATATGTGCATTTGTGTGTGCCTGTTTGTTTCTTTTAGTTGTCAGTGGTGGTCCATTATACTATGTGAGTAATTTACATATCGAGAAATTATTATGAGCTAAGTCGACGAGACCAAAAATGCTTAGCAAGCATCGTATTAATATTCAGAAGTCTTCACCTGATCTTGAATTGTGACAGTGTTTTAGGAATACTGGTTTTAATTTATAACAGCAATAACCAAAATGGATTTCCCATGCACGATTCAGAATACTGTCCGGCAGCGTCTCAGATAAGTAGGCAACCATGACTTCCGAATGACTGAAAACTGGATTCAAATTTCGAAAGAATAAAGATGGCTATTGAAAAGCATAGGTACGTAGGTCAGCAATCATCTGTCACAGATTAGTTAAAGATGTGCCGAAAGAAAGGAAATGTACATGCGTAATGCAAATTTTATTATATTGATCTGAATAGATTCCAACTAGGAAACTGCATTTTATCAATTCACAAAAGTGTCTCAATACTTATTTGCTATCGCCCCACATGGTAATAGCTTTTGCTGGCCGAAAATGTTGGCATTCGTCATTTTTTTCGATAGTAATATGAGGAAATACGAACATCAACGTGATTTGAAAATAAAATGCCGAATTGAACACTGCGAAACAGTATCCTACGTAAAGTACTGTGTATGTAATCTCAAATTTTATAATAACCTCATAATATTCAAATATTTTCTTAAACACTTCGTAGAAGACTACAATGTGCAAAACCAAATATATGACATCCTAGACGTAACACCAAAATAATCTTCTAACTTGTTTTTTCTTGAGGTCACTGGGTGAGACTTGGAGCCAACTTGTACAAATACAAGGCAAAATTCAAACATGTAATAATAATAATAATAATAATAATAATAATAATAATAATAATAATAAAATAATAATAATAATAATAACAATAATATGGCATAAAAGATGGGCTACAGCAAGTATTCTTCTCAATGCCACAGATTTTCTTGTCAGTTGTTGGACCTTAACCAGTTGACCATGTCCCTTAATGGCTGACGAAATGTTCATCACTGACCACGAGCAGAAGTAGTTGGAGAGCCTCATAGCCGTGTGTTGAAAGGAATTCTATGAGGTTTGGATAATTCACCTCTGGAAACTTGGGTGGTTCGTTCAACATCCTTAAACAATCTTTATTCAGGGACCTTTTGAGCGGGATGGGCTACTCGACCAGAAGAAAATTTTAACTGGGCCCCACCTGCAAGGTCATGTGCTGTTTTTCTTGATATGAGATTACCATGTTGCGCACATACGGTTGTGATGCATGTGTCTGGCGTACCCTTATCAGACGGGTAGTCATGATGGGTGGGTATACTGGGCTTCGTATATTTTACCCCAGTGTCACTTTGATGGCATACACTGCTCTCTCACTCAATAATAATAATAGTAATAATAATAATAATAATAATAATGATAATAATAATAATAATAATAATAATATAATAATAATGATAATAATAATTATAATAATAATAATTATAATAATAATGATAATAATAATAATGATAATAATGATAATAATAATAATAATGATAATAATAATTCTAATAATAATAATAATAATAATAATAATAATAATGATAATAATGATAATAATGATAATAATAATAATGATAATAATAATAATAATAATAATGATGATAATAATAATAATGATAATAATGTTAATAATAATAATATCAAATTTCACCATTTGAGTTTCCTGAAACGAGGATTAAAGAATAAGTGAAGAAATATTTTTATATCTCTGTGGTACTTTGATTTGCAATTGTGAATTTTCTGCATTATAATCCTAGTCACAGTATGTGGAATTACCTTGATGGATAGCACGACGCCTATGAGTGATATATGGTAATTACAATATGTCTAGTTCAGGCGTTATTACACGTTCTTGTAAAATGTAAAATCACAATAATGGCAAATTTCCTGTCAACTTCACACAACCACCCAAGTTACACATTAAAACATTATGTTCTGTTGTCTTAATGTAACATCATTAATACTTCAGCTATGAAATTTCCACTTAACATACTCTTTATGTTTTCCTAGCCATTTTCCCCAAAGGATTTGGTTGAGCAGATTTCAACGAAAATACCCTGCCATGATGCAAAAATTTCGTAAAAGTACACTACACAAACAATAAATATAAATTATTCGTTCAAACCTCCGTTCAACCAATAATATTCCTCAAGACGCAGAAATACTTTTCACCGTTTAACAAGGCTACATCTCTCTCCCCTCTCTCTCTTAGAAATAAAAAGAAGATTTTAAAATGTTGTTTTTAAAGATATATCCTTATACAACACAAATTATTACATTTTTAACAGAATTTTGCAAACCTAGCAGTTGCTTCTATCAGATGAATCTCACTATTACATAGATGTACCTCTCTCTCTCTCTCTCTCTCTCTCTATATATATATATATATATATATATATATATATATATATATATATATATATATATGTATATATATATATATATGTGTGTGTGTGTGGGGGGTGGGTGTGGGTGTGTGTGTGTGTTTGTATTGGTTTCAAATTTTGGCACAAGTCCAGTAATTTTAGAGCGGTAAATCGATTCCATCGAACCCCAGTGCTCAACCGGTTTTTATTTTATCGACCCAGTCAGATGAATGTCAAAGTCGACATCGGCGTGACCTCGACCGAGATCGTAGTACGGGCGAAATACCGTCGAGCATTTTGCATGATCGTAGGTATGTTGGACATTGATACTGTTCTAGTGCAAAAGCAGCGTAGATTCTCAGTCATGCAAACAACTAGTAGAACTTCCTTCCAAATTACGGGCATACCAATAGTGTTGCATGTTACGCCCTCAACTTGGTAACATCAAAATTGTTGAATATATTTGTAGCCGTAGAGATAAGAATGTAAAACTTATGAACACGTGGATTTGTATTAATTTTTGCGAAGATGATTTTGCAATGATTTCGTGTCAAAATTCCCTTCTTGATTTATATGAAATATAATGTGTTGTAAACACATAAACATTAAACTCAATTCAGAAGAGAATTAGCTGTGTGAAGATAAACACTTTAAACGAATCAAATATTTGAAGTTGTTTATGTTTCCGTAACTTCCAAGAAAATCAACGAAGTTTACTTCAAATCCCATGCTGTTTACAATATTTATGCTGTTTTGTCGAATATTTCACTAACGAAATTTTTAACAATATAAAATTTAACAAATTATATAAAATCCGGTGGCAAAATTCACCCATTTCTCTCAAATGCAGTTCTCAAAATATGAAGGACACCATATAGTGTTACATATAGTGCTTCAAAATCCTGAATTGTCATGTCATTAGCAATTGGAAAAACGCATTAAATAATCTATTACAGATTTATATTTAAGTATTTTCATACACTTATAACAACAATAAAATGCAAATTGAATATTTACCTTTTTCAAAACGACATCTATAAAATTCGTATTGTCATTATAAAGGTTATAATTAATATGATTATTATATTGGTTATAATTAACTCTAAATAACATATACAACATATGAATTAACGTCAGTTTTGTGAAAAGTAATTTGTCATTTGGCAATTAGTGTTAATACATTCAAAGTCAATATCATTATTTTATTATATTCTGCACATTATTGCTTCGGGGAGGAATGACAATTTGCGTAAAAATGCTATAGAATCTGAAACAGTTTTACGCAAATATCTTGATGTATTTCAACAGAATTAATATAACATTAATCACTAGAGATATATGTGATGTTTGTTAAATTGTAAATGTATGGATCTGTGTGTGTATATATATATACCTGAAATTGATGTATGTATTTATGTATGTGTGTGTGTTAGTAAATCCCAAAAGAACAAACACAAAATATACAACCACGCGAGGACGTTGTATATAAAATGTTTTAGCAGACGCTAAGGGAAGGAAAGAAAGATGGTATAACGTTTCGAGGAGATGCTCTTCTTCGGAAGTGTCTATCTTATCTAACCCGTCCAATAGAACTCACCTATTGATATCTGAAAAGTTCGATGAAATAACTCATGAACACTGCGATAGCTTCGACCAAAAGATGCTCCATAACATCAACCGGTCTGAACCAGGGGAGATAATAAACGAATGATTATTTTTCTATTATCTCCCCTTGTTCAGATCGGTCGATGTAATGGAGCATCTTTTGGTCGAAGCTGTTGCAGTGTTCGTGAATTATTTCATCAGACTTTTCAGATATCAATTGGTGGGCTCTACTGGACGACTTAGATAAGATAGTCATGTAATCCCTTACGGCCGATGTAGTTTAACTCTCTTTTAGTTCAAGGCTTGAGCACCAATTGAAAAATTCAAATTTGATTGCAAAGAATTCAAATTTGATGGCAAAGTATCTAAACTACATAGAAAACATCTATCTATCTATCTATCTATCTATATGCATATATAAATATATATATATATATATATATATATGCATATATTTATATATATTTATATATATATATATATATATATATATACACATATAGGTATATATATATGTATATATATGTGTATATATATATGTATATATATATGTGTGTGTGTATATATATATGCATATTCAAAATTGATGGCAAAGAATCCAAATTAGATCGAAAACATCTATATATACTTTTATATATATGAGTGTGTGTGTAGACATATGTACATATATATGTATGTATTTATGTATGTAAAAAGGAAACCATAGACTTCACGGAATTTCCAGTAATATAATGTAAGTCCTCGTTAACATATAAAATGATACTGGTGTGTACCAGAAACACAACTTCAGATTTCCCTTTAAACTACTTCTGCTTCTTACAAATTCCAACGTTGACTGAATATATTTGTGTGTGTGAAGAGACTTTTGTATGAATACACACGCGCTAGATCACATGCCACGCACGTGAATATCCTCGTAGTGACTGACGCCCTATGAAGATGGTCTATTTATTTTCGATGTCCAGTTGCCAAATTAGTACCCTGCATCACCACCCAGGTTCCATTATTTGTCCTACTATGCTGATCGACTTAAATTTAATCTTTATGAAGATGGTAATGTCTGTGTAAGCTTATCGAAGTCAGTAAATTCTTTGTTATATTTAAAATGATTAAAAGAAACACAGAGCATAAATTATAAGATATAAAAGCATTTAATTTGAAGCAGACTTTCTGAGTGAAATCTGAAAAAGTTGGATGTACAGTAAATGAATGTATATTAAATGGATTTATGTTCGATGGAGGTATATAAGAAAATTGTATATGAGCAAGGGTAACGAAATATGGACTCAGGAGTCCAATATGCTTCAAGTATTTGTTTCAATTCAAGGTCTTTTTTAGTGGTTGAACCTTACTACAATGACGCCTGGTTGTGAGAAACAGCGTGGGACTCGACAGGGAGTAGAGAACAGTCGGATGTATAACGCAATGGCTATAGTGAAGACTTTTACGGATTCCATGGACAGCGAGGCTCACCAGTGGAGAAGTTCTTAAGCAGATCAGGCCGAAAATGTCGCTAGGAGCTAGGATCACCAAGCATAGATTGGCATATTTCGGTCATATTATGCGGAGAAAATCCCTGGAGAAGGACATCATGCTCGGAATGGTCAGTGGCAAGAGAGGAATAGGCCGACCAAGAACCCGCTGGCTTGACACCATCAAGAGTGATAACGGAATGGACATAGCCAGTCTGAAGGAAGCGGCCCAGGATAGAACTGCCTGGAGGACACTGATCCAATGAGTGACCAAGAGTCGACTTCGACTGAATGGATAGATAGATAGATAGATAGATAGATAGATAGATAGATAGATAGATAGATAGATAGATAGATAGATAGACACATAGATAGATAGCGAAAGATGTGCCATCAATGAGCAATATGGTTAGCAACCCACCAGTGGCGCTCGTACGCGCATATATGGAAAAAAAAATGCTGAAAATAATTCGGATGTCTTGTTTATTCTTTTTGTGTACATGCAATCTTTACATATATTTTGATAAATAACAATATTATTGACAAACACAAATTTGAATGTTATGTTTTCAGAGTTGTTTACTCTGAGTATTGATCATGTCTTTCTCTTTTACTTTTTTACTTGTTTCAGTCATTTGACTGCGGCCATGCTGGAGCACCACCTTTAATCGAGCAACTCGACACCAGGACTTATTCTTTTGTAAGCCCAGTACTTATTCTATCGGTCTCTTTTGCCGAACCGCTAAGTAACGGGGACATAAACACACCAGCATCGGTTGTCAAGCAATGCTAGGGGGACAAACACAGACACACAAGCACACACACGTATATATATACATATATACGACGGGCTTCTTTCAGTTTCCGTCTACCAAATCCATTCACAAGGCTTTGGTCGGCCCGAGGCTATAGTAGAAGACACTTGCCCAAGGTGCCACGCAGTGGGAATGAACCCGGAACCATGTGGTTGGTTAGCAAGCTACTTACCACACAGCCACTCCTGCGCCTATGTGTGTACATGTCATGTTGATTCTAAGGAGAAATCGCAATATTTTGATGTAATAATCTTTCCTAATGAAATGCATAAAAAAGAAAAGAGAGGTCAAATTAGATAAACTGTCGGAACGTAAATTATATGGAATATGAATTGAAATATAGATTATTACTAAATGGGTTTCAACAGAAAGTTGAGAGAAAAATCCAAACTCGTATATTTGAAAATGTTTGTTACGTATGCACACATGTAATCGGTTCACTTAGAATAGTTTGAAAAACAATTAGAGCTAACTGCAGTTATATACCTTAATGAAACTCACTAAATTGATGATTTAAAAGGAAATTGCATGTAGCAAGTTTAATAAGTAAACAAATATAATTAGTGGTAGAAGGAGATTGACACTGCGTTTAAGCAATTACGTGAATATAATAGAGGTTAAAATTCTGTTTAATCAATTACTTTTGTGCAGATTCTATTAGAGAAAACTATTAAAACTTTCAGTGCTATATTATTATGAAGAGTTGTTGCTTTTTGTAGGAATATACCGTTGCTGCAGAAAATAATGTGCTGTTTAAATTGCCTTTTTTTAAGAATTTTTATGTATGCAAATGGAGAGATAATGGAATATAGATATAAGAAGAAAAAAAACGTAATAACTCACAAGACAATCGTGTGTATGTTTGTACATTATTTTTTTTACTTAGAAATATGTGTTGAAATAATTTAATGTTTGAGATAGTATTATTAGATGTCGAGGTCGAATTTTTGTATCCATGATGCAGTGAGACGCTCGATGTAACTTCTGAGGATTGTGTTGTACATGTTTTGACATAATTTGAATTAATAAGATACGTTTATGCAAAAAAAAAAAAGAGAATTTCCCATTCTTTTCTACTCTAGGTACAAGGCCCGAAATTTTGGGGGAGCAGGCCAATCGATTTGATCCACCCAGTACGCAACTGGTACTTAATTTATTGACCCCTAAAAGATGAACGGCAAAGTGAACCTCGGCGGAATTTGAACTCAGAACGTAGCGGCAGACGAAATACCTATTTCTTTATAACCCACAAAGGGCTAAACACAGAGGGGACAAACAAAGACAGATATAGATATTAAGTCGATTACACCGCCCCCAGTGCGTAACTGGTACTTAATTTATCAACCCCGAAAGGATGAACGGCAAAGTCGACCTCGGTGTATTTTGAACTCATAACGTAGCGGTAGACGAAATTCCTATTTCTGTACTACCCACAAGGGGCTAAACATAGAGGGGACAAACAAAGACAGACGTAGGTATTAAGTCGATTACACCGCCCCCAGTGCGTAACTGGTACTTAATTTATCGACCCCGAAAGGATGAACAGCAAAGTCGACCTCGGCGGAATTTGAACTCAGAACGTAGCAGCAGACGAAATACCGTTGAGAATTTCGCTCGGCGTGCAAGCGTTTCTGACACCTCGCCACCTTTTTTCCCCATTTCATATTAAAAAGCATGTAGTTTAATTGCAAATTGAATATGTTTTGTTGTTGATATATGAAAGTTTATTCTTTGTTTCTAAAGAGGTGTGTGTGTTGAGAATATCCTCGAATTGTGAATTAATCTTAAATATTTTAAATATGAAACTGGTATAAACCGTGACCATATAAACACACTTTTCTCTTTATGAAAACATAGCGGAACTAAATTATTAAAGATTCCGTAGCTTCAAATGATTGAGTGAGGGAGTGAGTGAGTTTGTGCGTAATTGTACAAATAGCTCCCCTCATCAAAACGTTATAGTCTTTGTATCAAAGCAGATGGTATGCAAATGTTTATTCTGGATTTTTGCTAAACAATTTAATTATTTATTTGTAAGTTTGCAAAGAAGAAATTGAAATCTAAAGTTGATTATCTGAATGATAGAATTATATATATAGGTTTCTATGATTAATAGGGGATTAGTTTTTGCTGCACATTTCTTCATACAGGATCCTGAAGAATATGCCATTATAATATTGGGATGTATTATTGAGATCTTCGTTGGGAGAGAAAATTTTAAGTCATTACAGCAGGATTTCAGATAAATTCTGAGTACTTATAATGAGGCAATCATTTACTTTTCCAACATATTGAGGTATCCATTTGTAAGGCACGCATTGGGAGTAAGCTAAATTTCACATCGATCATGACAACACTACCAATGAGTGTATTACTTGTCGATTCAAGAATAATTGAATAACTAAACTTTTCAAACATTCCAAAATTCGAAACCGCACGCGAGGTCCTAAAGCATGAATCGAAGGTTCGTATTTAACAGGTCGTAAAAATAATATTCCATCCGATTCATATATACATACATACATATATATATATATATATATATATATATATATATATATATATATATAATAATAGTTATCGCCATACTAATATGGCATTCTTATAAAAATAAGAAAAAAGCTGTCCGCTTATTAGCTCCATGAGGCCATCGCCTTAAGTTAGCTATTTGATACACAAACTGTATCCATATAACCTTCGAACAAGGGAGGTCAGTCGCTCCACACTACTTGACCGGCAGCTACAGACGCGTTTCGGAGTATTGCCCCTTTTCAATGCAGCGTAGCCAGCCAGTAGGTGTCGCTTCCGACAATCTCTGTTCGATGGTTTTATTTACCTAGTTTCGGTGGAATACATCCACTTGTTTTCAATAATAGAAATATTAAAATAACTAAGTCTCTCTAAAAGAGAACAGCGGCAGCGTTCCCGGAAAATAATAGTTATCGCCATACTAATATGGCATTCTTATAAAAATAAGAAAAAAGCTGTCCGCTTATTAGCTCCATGAGGCCATCGCCTTAAGTTAGCTATTTGATACACAAACTGTATCCATATAACCTTCGAACAAGGGAGGTCAGTCGCTCCACACTACTTGACCGGCAGCTACAGACGCGTTTCGGAGTATTGCCCCTTTTCAATGCAGCGTAGCCAGCCAGTAGGTGTCGCTTCCGACAATCTCTGTTCGATGGTTTTATTTACCTAGTTTCGGTGGAATACATCCACTTGTTTTCAATATAGAAATATTAAAATAACTAAGTCTCTCTAAAAGAGAACAGCGGCAGCGTTCCCGGAAAATAATAGTTATCGCCATACTAATATGGCATTCTTATAAAAATAAGAAAAAAGCTGTCCGCTTATTAGCTCCATGAGGCCATCGCCTTAAGTTAGCTATTTGATACACAAACTGTATCCATATAACCTTCGAACAAGGGAGGTCAGTCGCTCCACACTACTTGACCGGCAGCTACAGACGCGTTTCGGAGTATTGCCCCTTTTCAATGCAGCGTAGCCAGCCAGTAGGTGTCGCTTCCGACAATCTCTGTTCGATGGTTTTATTTACCTAGTTTCGGTGGAATACATCCACTTGTTTTCAATAATAGAAATATTAAAATAACTAAGTCTCTCTAAAAGAGAACAGCGGCAGCGTTCCCGGAAAATAATAGTTATCGCCATACTAATATGGCATTCTTATAAAAATAAGAAAAAAGCTGTCCGCTTATTAGCTCCATGAGGCCATCGCCTTAAGTTAGCTATTTGATACACAAACTGTATCCATATAACCTTCGAACAAGGGAGGTCAGTCGCTCCACACTACTTGACCGGCAGCTACAGACGCGTTTCGGAGTATTGCCCCTTTTCAATGCAGCGTAGCCAGCCAGTAGGTGTCGCTTCCGACAATCTCTGTTCGATGGTTTTATTTTATATAAATATATGACCCATTTCCCTCCGGTCATTCAAAATGTGACATTTTTCCCTCTGTTTTCCCTTCTCTGGATCTTGCCTTCTCCTATGTTTCCGACGAAGAGCTCCGCTCGAAACGTTATACCCTGCTTCGTCTTCCCTTCCCTCCTGAGCGTCCAACAATATTATATTTGTTCCACGTTCTCGCGTTCTTGTGTTTTCTCTTTGTGTTTTCATGTTTGGATTAACTTTATATATATAATGTATAGTTCCAGGCTTAAGCGGGAAATACACTTTAAAACATTTCAAACAGATTATGCAGGAGTGCCACACAACTAATGTTGCTCTTTTAAGCTCATGTAAAGGCAAAAGCCACAAGAAAACATAGTGGAAATAAACGATTAAAGATTAAAGATTTCGTAGCTGGAAATGTTTGAGTGTGTGAGTGAGTGAGTGGGGGAGTGCGTAATTGTTAAATGAGGTTGTACAAACAGCTTCTCTCATCAAAGTGTTATAGTCTTTGTATCAAAGCAGATGGTAAGCAAATATTTGTACTGGATTTTTGTTGAACAATTTAATTATTTATTTATAAGTTTGCAAGGAAGAAATTGTAATCTAAAGTTGATTATCTGAATGATATAATTATATATATATATAGTTATACGTAATTAGATTGCATATTTCAGAATTTTACCGTTTATAATGGAAAAATTGTTAGTAATATCGATTGGAATTTTAAACTTGAAAATCATTCCTACTGCTATCAGCAGTGTAGTTTTGTTATCTATGTCGGTAGCAAGTATTTTAAAATTAATATTAATAATTATTTTCAATATAGATTTATGACTAAATCGCGGAAGACACCGCGGTATGTATATTTGGTGATCTCGTACAGAAACTTTTGATTTATGGAAGAAAATACGTTCTGGTTGTTTCTTTAAAAAATCTTGTTTCAGAGATTTTTGGGCATAAATAGCAACTCTTAAATTCTATAAGCTTTTGTAATAGATTGAAAGGAAGAGAACATTCCAACATTTTGAAATAAAATATTCATAAGTTTCTCAGTTGAGATTTTTTCCAACAAAATACAATAATCCGCCTGGATCTCTCAATAAATATTTTAGTTTTGCAGAAGGTGCGTTTGGTATACATCTTTTATAGACTTACCTATTTTTTAGTCGATGTTACACTGAATAAATATAACATTGTCGAGAACGTGGGCGCCAAGAACTTATTTCCTTATAAAATATAAATCCATACGTCTTTCATAAAAAAATCTATATGAGGGTGAATATATAAAAATGGAAATTGGTACAATTTCTAAGCTAAAATTCCTAGAAAATATAGTATGTATCAAAATGCAGAATGTTTGAAGTTTATGATACCTTACATATATATATGAATAATTAAACGAATCATAAATGAGAAAGAATGACATATTTATTTTTGATTTATAATAATAATACTATTGCCGTATCATGATATCATTTGTTCATAATTTCCGTTCAAAATAAATCATATTTACTCAGAAATAAAGATTAAGTACGATAAAATCTAAGTAGTATAAATGTGTTATGCTTCTTTTCGGTAACACAATGTTGTATAATAAATTCCAAACACAGTAACGAAGCGACAATATTTACTATACATATAATAACATAAATTCTGTTGCTTTTTCAATTCCGTTGATTTTATAGATATAAGAGGGTTATTTTACATTCAGTTATCAAGGTATATAAACACCCCTAAAAAGAAGAACAGAACTAACCAACCCTATCTTCAAACCAGATTCTTACTCCGGTGATAACAGTTGAACAATGCAATGCAAACATTACATCAATATAAAATGTAGAGCAATCTTCAGGTGCACAAAAATATTGAATTTAATTAAATTCGAATGACTCATTAGTATAATTTTATCCAAAATCACCAAAAGGATAAGAGGATTATTTTGATTATAATCACCTTATTTTAAATTGTATGGATAATACCATACTAAATTCTGGTGCCTTTGACTTAAGTACCATATCCATCTGAATTTAAAGATATATATATATGATAGATCGTTAGCCACTACACACATTTTTCTCTCCTTGTTTTTTTCTGTGTCTTTTTCGGCAGAAGAGCGTAGGCTCGAAACATAAAAGGACTTTTTCAATTCCTGAGCGTCATACTAATACATTTGTTTGTTTTGTACACCACCTGTCTTCTTCTTTTGTTTTTTTCATAAACTCTCCCTATATATATGTATATATATATATATATATATATATATATATAAATATACACACATGCACAAACACATATATATATGCGGGTATCTTTATATATATATATTCAACAGATACGAAATGTACAATATCTTCTTAGCGTGCTAATTTTATATTTTAGTGAAGAATACTATTTCATTCACGCTAACATCCAAGTATAACTTGTGTATCCTAATAACGGTTTGTATACGAAACTCTTAAGTGTTTATTATGGTTACGTAAACGTATATTATTTTCTCTCTAACCTTTCCAGTTTCTATCGATTTGCATTCACTGCAAGATCTTAATTCCTTCTCTTTTGTTTCCTTATAAATTGTCTTAATTACTCTCAATGATTCTCTTACAATGTGTAGCGTATATTTCTAATATAAGATGAATTAAGATCGTAAAATATTTTAAGGTATCAATATAATATTAAAATATTTAATTTTGTCTGCAATATATAACCAATTTTCTATTCTAGTATACTTAATTAAAATTCAAATATGTACGATTAAAAATCTAAATATGACTTTTTAAAGAATTTTAACTTAATTTTAGAATGAGAAATATTTGCTAAAATTTCTAACGTTCTGTTTTAGAAATCTAAATTTTTTTCTGACATACATTATGTCTTAGCAAAACAAGTCGTTAGAATAATATTCTCATAACATTCAACGTGTCGTATGTTTACTATTTCCTAAACATTCCATCGTATATTCAATAATTCCGGTTAATTTAATTTATATGTATTTTATTATTAACTACAATTTATGCCATCTTCTAATCTAGTTACCATACATTATTCGTGCTAAAATTATCTTAATCTTAAGTCCATAATTGCTATGGTATTTCCTCGACCATTTAATTTCAAATTTTCATTCCACTCGTCTGATGGATATTTCTTATGAATGCACGTCTTGAAATCAAACTCAGAGTCCGTGGCCGTTTTTTTAGGATATGTGAATAGCTTTGATGCGGCCTTAAGATTATTGATGTAGGTACCTCTTGTGTGGACGCCCCCAGACGATGAAGTAGGCTAGCCCAATACGTACATATAGAGGGAGAAGTCTAGGCGACGAGGATTTCGTAGCTCACACAGCCACTGTGTAGTATTGCGATATATCAATGAAGAAATTTTCATATACAGATCACGACGTCATTAGTTTCTGAAGCAAAGGAAATCACGTTTCAAATAACACTTACACAAACCAGTTATCGTATTACCCCGTTCTGCTATAATGAAATGGGGAGGAACAGCTGATTCGAAAATCCTTATTTTGCCAGCAAATCTTTAGTTGAAAGGTATGAAAGGTGTTTCTCAATCGGTGTAGACGTGTTCCTCTTTTAAAAGAATATGGTGTCAAAATTTCACAACTGCAATATTTGCATCGGATCCTTTTCATACGGAGCAATGGTTTTCTTTGGTAGAAGTTAATAATCAATAACATAGTGCTAAAACTGCTTGTATATAATTGTTGACTAAATGCAGTCCAGTAAACAAACTTAAAGGCACCTGTTTCCATGATCAAAGGCTCCTGCTTCCATCATCAACGGTGTATATTTCTGTACTTCTATCCTGACAGACTTCAGTTAATCGCTGCTTTGAAATCATTGATTGACGTTACGGGTTTCTCGCAGAGCGGAAACCGTGTTATTCACTAGGAAGAGCTAAAATATAACAACGAAAGGATTTTTCATGTTTAAGCGCTAAGATTTTCAGCAAAGATTTGAGCTCAGTTTGATAGCAAGAGTTACTGCAACTTCATTCTCCTCTATGCATCTATCATTGTGTCATTGCGACTATTACAATCGAAGAAATCGCTGTATTGTTTTCTTATTCTCAAAACAAACTCCGCATTCTGAGAACATTTCACGTTTCTGTTTCCTCTGAGTGCACGCCCGACGATTGCACCATAACCTTGTTAGAAACGCTTTTATCAAATCACCAAATGAAATATTGGTTTTAAATTTTTGCTCACGGCCAGCAAGCTCAGGTGTGTGTGCGTGATAAGTCGATTACATAGGCCTCAGGGATCAACTGGTGCTTAATTTATCGACTGCGAAAGGATGAAAAGCAAAGTCGACATCGGTGGAATTTGAATTCAGAACGTAACACCGGACGAAATGCCGGTAAGCATTTTGTCCGGTGTGCTAAAAGCTTCTGCCAGTTTGCCTCCTTAGCTTCAAATGAAATAACGTGAAATATTGTTTCCTCTCTTCGCACGCTAAAACTTCTCCATTAAACAGAATTTCTATCCAAGACGGAGACAGAAATATTTAATGGAAATTGCAGGCACTCTCATGAAAATGGAATATAATTTGAATTAATTAATTTAAAGAGATTGTTTCTAACATCTTCGAGTTGAAAGACGCCTACAATTACCGCTATATTTTTTCCCCCTTTGTTGTGTTCCTTCAAGAAAGAGAGAATTTTAAAGCAGTTTTCTTCTATGTAATTCAGTATATCTTTCAGCAAAAAAAAAAAAACAACAACATTAAGTCATTTTTCGCCCATGTGATTTATTTCGAAAAGTCACTATAATTGTCGTGAGCCCACGCTACCCATGTCTATTATTCATCCGCTGTGTAGTATTACATTCAGCTGGTAATGTACATTTAGCAATTTTCGGGCACAAGTTTCGCGAAGAAACTGCGCGCTAGGAGGCGAGAAAAGACGGCCTCGCGTTACGGTGGTCATCGGTAGGCGCCGCGCGGCGCCCCCGGCCTAGGCCGAATCGCGCGGTCGGCGAGGCAGGATGTCAGATGTCTTTTACTTTAGTTTGGACTTACAGTTTCGGTCGTATAATTTCCGTTGCAAATTTACAGTATATTACAGACACATTCTCCATTAATGGAAGCACGAATGTCACCATCTGTGATGTCACTATATGTGGTAAGACCAAATATGGACCCAACAAATAAATATGGAATTTAATTCTTGCAAGTAATCTTAAATTTAACAATGAGTGACAATTTAGTGTAAATAATTTACGAATCTTTTTATATTTTTGTTTATTAGCTTTGATATAATTTATTGTGTTCTGATATTTCACATATAAGGCGATTTAAAGATATAATCGCTCAGAGATAAGCATTAATTATCTTTCATACGTAGTCCACTTAGTTTTTATTCCACATCTGCGTTTCAAATTTCAAGCGATTACCTCTGGTTATCAAAGTCATTATCGTTGGAATTCGTGGCTTCTTGAGTGACATGCAATCTGTAAACCAGTCCTTTTTGGAGCTGCCTGCAAAGAACAAAATCTTTAAATAACCACTCCAGAAAAGGTTGGTAATATGTATTCCAAGGAAATAAAATGCTCGTTTTGTTCTACAGAAAAAAAAACCTCATTGTACTCTTTTACTCTTTTACTTGTTTCAGTCATTTAACTGCGGCCATGCTGGAGCATCGCCCTTAATCGAGCAACTCGAACCCGGGACTTATTCTTTTGTAAGCCCAGTACTTATTCTATCGGTCTCTTTTGCCGAACCGCTAAGTAACGGGGACATAAACACACCAGCATCGGTTGTCAAGCAATGCTAGGGAGACAAACACAAACACACAAACATACAAGCACACACACACACATATATATATATATATATATAATACACATATACATACACATATATATACACATATATATATACATATATACGACGGGCTTCTTTCAATTTCCGTCTACCAAATCCACTCACAAGGCTTTGGTCGGCCCGAGGCTATAGTAGAAGACACTTGACCAAGGTGCCACGCAGTGGGACTGATCCCGGAACCATGTGGTTGGTAAACAAGCTACTTACCACACAGCCACTCCTGCGCCTCTATATTCTCTCTATATATAAAAAATAAATAAATAAATCTCGTTGTGTTCTTCAGAAAAAAAAATCTATAGGCGCAGGAGTGGCTGTGTGGTAAGTAGCTTGCTAACCAACTACATGGTTCCGGGTTCAGTCCCACTGCTTGACATTTTGGGCAAGTGTCTTCTGCTATAGCCCCGGGCCGACCAAAGCCTTGTGAGTGGATTTGGTAGACGGAAACTGAAAGAAGCCTGTCGTATATATGTATATATATATATATGTATGTGTGTGTTTGTGTGTCTGTGTTTGTCCCCCTAGCATTGCCTGACAACCGATGCTGGTGTGTTTACGTCCCTGTCACTTAGCGGTTCGGCAAAAGAGACCGATAGAATAAGTACTGGGCTTACAAAGAATAAGTCCTGGGGTCGATTTGCTCGACTAAAGGTGGTGTTCCAGCATGGCCACAGTCAAATGACTGAAACAAGTAAAAGAATAAAAGAGTAAAAGAGTATTAGAGAGAGACTACATTTTTCAAAATATTGGTCATAGCAACAAGGAGTCGAATATCATGGAGTTTGAACGGTTATTAAAAAAAATATATTACTCCGTGCATTAGAAAGATAAATAGAAATCTAGCGGGAAATGAACTTCAATCTGACTGAGCAGAAACTGAATATTACGAAACATTGATTTCATTCATCTGCCATTATTGCTACATACAAAAATCATATGCGGAGCAATATTGTTAGTTGGTGTGTATGAGAAAATATTAATGGAAAGGAAATTTATTTTAGCAAAGTAAATAATAAGATATCGAAACTTCTCGAGAAACAATTTTTATGAAAGTAAATATCATACAAAGTTTTGAGAATGCAAATAAATATAATTTACAATCTCTGTAACAGAAAGCACCACACTGCGCGGGAAATAATGAACTCGGTATTCAGAGCTAGAGTGCTTTATATATATATGTAATATAATATGAAATAATGCATATTTACATTTATACATATATACATACGTATACGTACGCATGCACACACACACACATATATTTATAGATATATGAATATGTATATATATATATATACGCACATAATGACATGTACACATACACACACATAATCCCACACACACCTACACGCACATAAGCACACATACACACACGTAGTTTATGTAAATCACATCTTTGTAAGTACATGCCAAAAAACATATGTAAACATTTACAGATCTCTAGATATTCTGCAACGTACTTGTGTGACCCTTTTCCTTCTGTGTGTGTTTTTATATACATTACATACATGTAATACTACTACTCCTATTCCTCCTCCTCCTCCTACTACTACTAATGAATTTTAAACTCCCAGGCGGAGGGAATGAATAAGAATAATATTACTGCTGCAACTAATAATCCAATCCAATTTCAGCCACAAGGCCTGGTATTTATTTCATCGATCCCAAAAAGATGAAAGACAGAGTCAACCACAGTGAAATTTGAACTCAGAACGCAAGGACGGACGAAATGCCGCTTAGCATTTTGACCGGTGTGCTAATGAATCAGCCAGTTTGCTGCCTTGATGCTACTACTACTAAAAATAAGGGCATATATGTGCGTTTTTCTTCTGAAACATATAACAACAGCAACAAAACCTAACTGCAGAAAAGATAATCTGAAAAAGACAAACATAACACAAAGAAATTAATATTTACTTTAATGTTTGAAGATTAAATTCTAGACATTGCTTCAACAATCACGGATTAATATTGAAGGATGTGAAATTAGTCAGAGTTGATTGCATTCGGTGTCTGGGGAGGAAGAATTTCAGAGAGATATGAAATAGAACAACGATTTCAATTTCTTTCAAAATATTTTCAACAACTCTCTTAAGCAATTAGTATTGCATAAGCGTATATTATAACAAATAACATTACCATTCATCTATCTCTATATAAACGGCAGTTTGTCTGTGCGTTTTCTGTGTGTCTGTTTTCTCGTACCCTCACTCTGACCACGGCTTTCAACCGATTCTGATGAAACTTGACACACACATAGCCCAATGTCATAATTCAAAACTAACGCAGCGAAAATTTTGAAAAGTTCCCCCAGTTCTGAAAAAAATCGATAAATTCGACATGGGGTCGAGAATCAGAAACCCAAACCACAGACCGTCTAGGGGACGCAACTCCACCTTTTTTAACTCTCAAAAAAATTTACCATAATTTTTTTTCCATTTTTTTGCTATTTTTTGGCTATAACTCTCTAAAAATGCTTTATAGTTATTTCCCTTACAAACCTGAGCAACGCCGGGCGATACTGCTAGTTATAAATAATGGGGATTGTATTAAACTGGCCAATGACATTTTTCTTCTGTGTTACGTTTCAACTTAACCTTTAAAACTATTATTCAGTCAAAATTTTTAAATATATGTCGCTTGCAGTATATTCGTAGTTCATAATTCATTTAAAGTATTTTATATAATTGCTCTTCCTGCATCTATTTGACCAATATTTTTAACTACTTTCTCCAATGTATTTTGTATCAAACATATTATAGGCAATAAATACCCGAGCTTTTGTTTTCTTTTATAGAAGATTAAATTTTGGTAAAAGTCTGAGCT
This sequence comes from Octopus sinensis, assembly GCF_006345805.1. Classification (NCBI taxonomy): domain Eukaryota; kingdom Metazoa; phylum Mollusca; class Cephalopoda; order Octopoda; family Octopodidae; genus Octopus; species Octopus sinensis. Next base: position 28,669,427 of record NC_043017.1, read on the forward strand.
GCATCCGAAGAAATATATATTATGAAACAAAAATAAACACAAAATTTTTTACACGAATCTGTTACCAACACGGCAGTCAACTATTTGAGGCCGAACACGAGTTTGATGTTGAATATATCCACGAATTTTCTGCTCAGATTGCTCTTCTCAAGACTGCAAGATGGCTTCGTGCAATTCATGCCACGTTGTAGGGTTTTTCAGTTCAACTTTATCGGCCAAAACTTTGAAAATGCCTTCATCTAATGGATTCCACGCGTAAACATGTGTTGAATAGAAACTCACTGAATAAATCTTAATTAACTGTGTTGTCAATTGTATGCACCTGACATATGCTAACGTATATGCACCCAGACTTTTCACACAGAGGATATTTGCTAAGTTTCCAAATTATCTGACCCCTCAAATGTTCTCCATTCACCCAGCTCCCTCCCTCCCATTACACTTGTTATTTATACATACGTACCCAATTCTTACATTTTGGACTCGAGGTGCTGAAGCCATACCCGGCAAAAATTCATAGAATATTCGGAAATAATTGCTGTTGTAACGCTAGTTATTAAATATATATCTATATGTACCTAAATACATATTTAGATATACATTAAGTGTATCTGCATACACATATACATACATATACACTCACATGCATATATATCTTTATATACAATATATATATATACATATATATATATATATATATATATATATATACACACATACATATATCTTATAAACACACACACACATATATACATATACACATGTGTGTATGTATGTGTGGCATACACACACTCACACGCATATATATATATATATACATATATATTTTTATATACAAACTCAACCAACTCGTATATGTATATTTATATACATACATACATATATATATATATATATTATATATATATATATATATATACATATATAGGTAAATAAATATAGATAGGTATATGCATGAGTACATAACTATACATACACACATGCTTACATACATATGTATATAAATAAAATACTTCTTTAAACACGCGTTCAAGTTATTTTCTTTTTGCATCAAATTGATATATATGAAAGACCAAAAATATTGTCAAGAACATGAACAGTTACAATGACTAATAAATTGCCTAAAACCACCCAAAACAACATTAATGAATAATTCTATTGTTCTATGTTAAATTAACAACTGCACGAATTCAACTTTTGAAGCAGCTCAATTTGCTTTTTTCGAATTTCAAATTGCTCTGTCTTAACGTTTTAAATTAATAAAATAAGTACGAACTGTTTTCTTTCATATACTCAATAATCCTTCAATATGTATTTCTGACACTTTTGACATGAAGTTCAAAGTTAGTACGTATGTCATCTCTCATCTTATTTTCTTCTCTCACAGAGTCCTCAAGCATGCTTTCCATTGGAACATGTCATAAACAACTAATCGACTCCAATTGATCCGGTTGAATCCCAAGGCGAGACCAGCCGAGCTAATTGATGTCATCCAACTATTGTTCCCTTAATCTCGTTCCGGTCGGTTTTGCTTGTAAAACCTGGCCAGCAATTCCTTCGTTTGATGGTCTTACCGCATGTTCGTAGCATTGGCGCAGTAATATCGCAATTGGGAGAAGTGATGACTCTACTTGGAGCGATTCTCCTATCTCCGAGCAAGGTACTCTGTCCAGTAACAACTTTAAGGACCCATCGGAAGAAACTCATTTCTTCCGCTTGTATTCGCCATAATATTCTTTTGGTCATTGCATGATTCATAACCATATGTAAGGTAAGCAGCAGAAACAAAAAACTGAAGATAGTGGGTATGGCTTTTACACTAACCTTTTTCTGAAAATGGAATGTTGAAGCGGGCACAAATGCTCCTGTATTACCTGAACTAATTCAAACTCCTGTTTCAATCACAGTCCTCAGATTCACGAAAGTCCTCGCTTGAGTCAGTGAACCTTGAGAAAATGAGTGTCTCAGTATTCGCAGCACTGATTTCCATTCTTGCTGAGCTGCGTTCAGCAAGAAAGTCCGCATCCAATTCTAACAGCCAGTGACTTGTAAGTCTCCAGCCTCTGCACTCATTACTGGCACCGCAGCGGAATTTCCATCATACGTCCAAATGTAATGGACCAACCACACAGTTATGATATCTAATTGCGAGATAGGAGGAACCTTCCGGAAGAATAAGCAGCCTCAGACCAAACAGCGATAACCTCCCAAGGGAAATGGAGATTTGGGC
>NC_043017.1:28676656-28684156 GCF_006345805.1 Octopus sinensis
AGGAAATCTGTCTAAATCTTCTTCGAAAATCTCCATATCTTCATCTCGCAGAACTCTAGCAGACTACTGAATACACATGAAATATTGTACCTCAAGACGTTAGACTACTGAGTCCTTACCCCAGAGGGAGACACGAGATCTTTGTTATTACACGATGCCATCAATCTCGGTAGTTGGTACAGCTTTCAAATCCCAAATGGAGAGCAAGCCCTTCCAGGATATTCCATATATTAATCAGTACATATTGTTCGTGTGATCTCTCTAAGAAATAGACCATCTCTTCATTTTGCCTCTCCCAGTATCCCATATGTTGTAGTGAGTCGCCTTTGTATAATCGCTCTATATTGCCCCAAGTTCTGCTTTTAGTCTGACGGTCTGCGGGATTTTGGTAATCTAAAAATCTATGTTTCTATATACTTAATTAGTACTGTATATCTGCTTACATACGCACATGAACCGCACAAGCATATACGCATATATATATATATATATACAACTTATAAATAAGGGCAAACGAAAAGATTTCTAATGCTAAATATGCCGAAATTAGACACCTTGTCCATAATCATATAATTTTTCACAATACGCACGCTACTCAAAAAAGATCGACAGAAATTTCTAAAACATTCCATTATTACCATATCTTTGTCGACTGGCTGGTCACCTAGATGCAATCATGGACTGGTACACTGGCGTTTTAATACAGAATCTTTTCATGAACTCAGTAAAAACTCCACAAATTGTTCTTTGTTAACCACGTAGCTAGGAGTAACCAAGTAGATGTTCATGATGCACTCGCTATTGTAAAATCCAATAATTGTGAGTTTCTCGGTGGACCTGCTTTGCCCGGCCTCCTGTGTTAGCTAAAAACAGATGCTTGGCTCGTACGAGTTAACCCATAAGCATTCTGAAGCATTTCATATGTTTCTGTAACATTCTGACTAAGTTTTAACACAAGACATGATTGCATAGCGAGTTTCCAAATTGTCTTCACATCCCGACTTTAATCCTAAAATAATAAGGTCTGAAAAACTGTATCTAGTAGGGTGTGTTCAATGTGCTATAACATAGCACATTTAATTCTGGAAAAACAAATGTTGGCAGGTCGGTTTTGGTAGATATAAAACAGTGATACACTAGAATTCCAAAATTTAGAACGTTTAAAAATACCTCTCCTAAAAGAAAAAGAAAATCTACTGAAAAGAACCCCTTACATATCAGTTATGTCTACCTGTAAGCTCAAATGCATATATATATATATATATATATATATATATATACGAGCATAACACCCCCACCCCATCCAATGAACGGTGCTGAGTTGTCAAACATTTAAACCAAATTTTCTCAAAACAACTTGTCCGATTGTTCCATAGGATTCTCCTTTGAGAAAGACTGATTAAACTTATATTTGAGACACCAGCAAAAGAAGAAATAAAGATAGACTTTTTTTCTATTCCAAAGAAAAACTATTTTATTCACACAAACGGTTTTATTCACAAAAGCAACAAAAATGGAAGGTGCAGTTTTGTACAGGTTGACGGGAGAAAAGCATGACAAAAACGGCTTTATCGATCGCATTCTCACCTGGAATCAATTTTTGTAATTTTTTCAAGATTCATACACGCCCTGATATCGTCGGTATCTACATGTCAAATTTGGGCGCAATCGGATGGAGGATGCCCGAGATCCTAGAATACACACAGACAGACAGAAAGACAGAACGGATTTTATATAAGATATATATATACAAGTCTATCTACTGAATACGTTAGTGAATGATGTGACGTAGAGTTGGCTGGAATTTCTATTAGAGCAATCGTAAGCTTATTTGCTTTCAATCGTTGGTTGATAAATCAGAAATATCCCATTTCGATAATAAAAAAGACCAAACATACACACAAATATAGACACTGGCACGCACTCAGAACGATTTATATCTCTAGTGAGAATTCCCCATTAATGGTATGTTTAAGTAACTGTTCACTTCTGTTATCCGAGGTGGTGAACTAAAAACCTTCGCTATTGAGATAACATTTAGTTATTACCGCCTTTGTTCACAGCACTAGAATATCAGAATGATTTATGTTTGCCAAAATGGATTGGAAGTAGTACCATTTTGCAATGTAGTAATTAGTTATTGAATATCTTCCATAGAAATCATTATTGGCATATGACATTCAGTACGTTAATAAAAAGAATTGATATATTTACGAATAGATTTGTGAATAAATACCGACTGCTAGTTATTATTTCCTTTCTTAAGCATTGAGAATCTAGTAAATCGCTTCTTATCTCTGTCTTCCAGCATATCATGAGAATACGAGCCAATATTTCCCAGAATAGGGCAGCAGCCGTTCGCTGATAACTAACTTTTATATACTATGTGGAGAATAGAACTCTTAACCATCAAGTTAATGGTCACCAAATCAATTGTTTTACATTATCGATGCCTAGATTGAATATGGATGGCAATCTGCTCATCCATAACTGGATCAAGAATATTCCGTTAAGAAATAATTGTCTTGTCTATCAATGCATCAGGAAATATTTGAGTGGTGAAGTTTCGGTACAGATTTGATTGTAACCTAGGTACGTTCAATATAATAGAATTTAAATTTATGTTAAAAACAATATATACACGTGATATTACACATACTCAAACACGAGTGCTCGCATGCATACAGGTTGTGTACGTTTCTTTACTTATTTATGGATAATATATATATATTTATGGATATATATATATATATATAAGACAAAGACGAGTGTGTAAACAACAAACTGATGTATTAGTTTAACGCTCGGGAAGCGAGAAAGCCCGCTACGTTTCGAGTGTACGCTCTTCGACATTTATATATATATATATATATATATATATATATATATATATATATATATATACGTAATTAAGATTCAGTTGAATTAGGTATTTAAATTAAGGTACCAAGCCAGCTACTTATTTACTATGTATATATGTGTGTATATATGTATGTTTGTGTGTCTGTGTTTGACCCCCCAACATCGCTTGATAACCGATGATGGTGTGTTTACGTCCCCGTAACTTAGCTGTTCGGCAAAGGAGACCGATAGAATAAGTACTAGGCTTACAAAGAATGTCCTGGGGTCGATTTCCTGGATTACTGGCGGCGATACAGCATGGCCACAGTCAAATGACTGAAAAAAGCAAAAGCGTGCAAGAGTAAAGTGTAAAAGAGTATATTTCGATTCTTTCAGTAAAATTAATTCCAACTCTCAGAGTACAAGCAAGTTAACACCTAGTTTTAATATTTGTTATAATAAAAATTAATAGTCCTACCATAACACATGCTGATAGGACATTTAGTTGGAATTGTTTTGTCCCTGAGTACCAAACAGAAATAAGCAAATGCCTGAAAATCAGTGTTTAAGGAAACATATAGAGTATCAACATAAAGCTATAGCATATGATCATAAATATTATTACATAATTTCATATCTTACAATTTGGAAATCTAGATATCATCATCGTTCTTCTTCATTCTCTAAATTTAAAATAGGCATTGGGTATTTTTGGGTATTTATTAGATAGAGTCAGTAAGTATGAATTAAATTTATCCATCGTTAGGTACTCACCATCATGAAATATTGGCAATTCTACACGTGATTTTTGCATTGAAGAAATGAAATAAATAGTTACTTCTAAATTAATTTAATTAAAGTGTAATAGTAATTTTACAATGAAATATTGTCATATATTTCAGAAAATATCTACATATTTCGTTTTTTTTAATTATAACGCTTTTTTCCATATATTATATAATAAGGATAATTATTTTCAAAATATGTTTAATATATTTAATAGATAGATAACGAATTGTCCTGACATCCAGTCTCCATGTTTGTAATTCTCATGACGAAAAATTCATGTTTATTTTATATTATACTAGCAGTATCGCCCGGCGTTGCTCGGGTTTGTAAGGCAAATAACTATATAAGCATTTTTAGAGAGTTATAGCCCCAAAAATAGCAAAAAAATGCATTAAAATGGAAAAAAAATTATGGTAAATTTTTCTTAAAATCGTTGACTCATCGTAGACATTTTTAGAGAGTTACTTCCCTTATATAATAGAGAAAGAAATGCATTAAAATGGAAAAATGATGGTAATTTTTTTTTAAATCGTAGACTCATCGTAGACGCGCGCTAATACCCAGAAGGGCTCGCTGGGAATCTAAATCGTAGGAGACAGACACACAACTTGACTTTTATATATAAAGATATTTTTAGAGTAGAAAATTATCTTACTTAGATTATATTGTTGCTTAACGTTCTTTTTTTGTATGAGTTCGCGTACTGGAGATATTTTCTTAGATCAATTCGAATCTAACGCATTTTGGATCATCTTGAATACGTTGTATTTACTTGTATTTCTAAATATACCAATTTGAATTATGTTTTTTAAATCTAAATATATCGATACAATAGGTACCGATGGTCAGCTTTGTATGGTGAATTTAAGGGTATTTCAATACACTTAAATTTAACAACCTGAATTGTTTTCTTGAATACATTTTGATATTTTCATCATCCACCAACAGTCATCAACCCAAAACGTGATTATAAGATTTAATATTTACTTAAATTTAAGTATATTATATTTTATATTTCGTACAACATAGGCCATCATAATCTTCCAGACCATGAAGTTCATCCGAATTAGATGTCCTGATCGAATGATGTGGCATGAACCTTTGGTTTGGAATTTAGTCAGATCGGCCTCTGGCTTGCTGATATATCTCATGTTTACACGTACCGAATGCAGATGATAATTGCACTTCGCTAACAGAACTGCTTGATCCAGGCCGTTGATAGCCAGTTACTTGTTTGCTCAATTAACATCTGATACTATTTGGCATTAATTCCATAGAATTCACTGGTCGAAGAAGTCCTCATCCACCATGTTACATCCCCTGGATTAGAATACTTCATGCTATTTAACTATTGCTGTGATCCTGATAGGTTCCAGTACTCCGTATCAGAGTATAACTGGGAACAGTAGTGGCTCAGAGATGGTTCCACAATCTCCAAATCCCTGGATGCTCATATGCTCATTGTTGGATGCAATCCAAAGTCCTATCGAGGTAACTATACGCAGGCCCGTGCTAGAGAATCTATATATTGCACTGATGAGAATCAATCGATATCTATTAATAAATTTCATTAAAGCTTTTCGTTTTAACATTACATATGGACATTAAATGTGGGCGGAAAATATGAAATGAAATATATGAATGAATGGATTTTTACAACAAAGAGGAGTTCAATGACATTTAAATGTCTGTCATCGGTTCACTTCATTTGGAATGAAATGATTTCGCTTTGTAAGGATGACATTAATATTACATCTAAAATATAGATATTCTAAACCGTAGTTTAGGCCCATAGATTGGTTTCTTTGGACGGAAAATAATAGGATTATCATTATCCAGCAAAGAATAATTAAAAATTGGATTATAAAAGTCCTCATACAAACATACAAGCATTTGCGTATATCATGTATTATGTAATGCGTACACGCATATAAACACACACACACACACACACACACACACACACTCACACACACAGACATGCACGCGCACACAAACATGTATACAGATATACACATATATTTAAGTCTATTTTGAAACGGTAGAAAATACCCCATTATCTACGATTGTGAAGATATATCACTCTCAGGTAAATGTATATATGCATATATATATACACATCTATTTATCTATCTATCTATCTATCTATCTATCTATCTATCCATGTATGTATCTATCTATCCATGTATGTATGTATGTATGTATGTATGTGTGTATGTATGTATGTATGTATGTACGTATGTATGTATGTATGTATGTACGTATGTATGTATGTATGTATGTATGTATGTATGTGTGTATGTATTTATCTATCTATATACATCTATAATTATAATTAGGGTTCAGCTAACTGCTTCACCACATAACGAAATTAGAAATAGGAGTTAAAAATTCCCTTTCAGAAAGGGAATTTTCGGTATGTGGTGAAGCAGTTAGCTGAACCCTAATTATAATAATGCGGATAAATTTCTCTATAAAGCTTATTTTAACGTACCGATCTACTTGGTAAAATTGTTAATTCATTAATCTAATTAATAAATGTTATCCTTAATTTATATAGATATAGATATAGGCGCAGGAGTGGTTGTGTGGTAAGTAGCTTGCTAACCAACCACATGGTTCCGGGTTCAGTCCCACTGCGTGGCATCTTGGGCAAGTGTCTTCTGCTATGCCTTGTGAGTGGATTTGGTAGACGGAAACTGAAAGAAGCCTGTCGTATATATGTATGTATATGTGTGTGTGTGTGTGTGTGTGTGTGTGTGTGTGTGTGTGTGTGCCTGTGTTTGTCCCGCTAGCATTGCTTGGCAACCGATGCTGGTGTGTTTACGTCCCCGTCACTTAGCGCTTCGGCAAAAGAGAGCGATAAAATAAGTACTGGGCTTACAAAGAATAAGTCCCGGGGTCGATTTTTATCGACTAAAGGCGGTGCTCCAGCATGGCCGACATCAAATGACTGAAACAAGTAAAAGAGTAAAAGAGTTAAGAGTATAGGTTGTGGGGTCCTTTGAAGGAGGGAAGGGGTAGGTTGGAGAAGATGTGCGAGGATGAGTGGTCGGACTGGAGTCGCCGAAAGGCTCGGAGAATGGTACGTTGGAGGGGCAGGGATGGTAGGTGAGAGGAAACGAGAGACGGGCAAAGACGGTTGGGTGCTGGGAGAAAGATCAGAGGCACGGTCCACGGAACATGCCCTGGAAATGGCTGTGTGGATAGTGGGGAGTGGATATCTACGAAGGATGAATTGGCGAGTCATGAGTTGAGATTGAGACTCAAAATCATTGTTGTCAATGCAGAGCCTGCTCAAACGGAAGAATTGAGAATTGGTGACAGGAAACTTGGTGTGGGTAAGGTGGACGAGAAATTAATCTAGGAGTGTTGGTTGCTGTGCTTGTAGTGGATGGAGGTAGTGAGAGCGGAGTGTTTTCTGTTGAGAAAAATGTCGAGAAATGCAACGGAAGTTTTGGAAATGGTGCAGGAGAATTCGAGGGCAGGATGGAATTACCGAAGAAAAAGAGGAAGGCGTCTGGTTTTTCACGGGAGGATGATGTCAGACGGATACAGTGATCAATATAACGACGGAGTGGGAATATTTGGGCCTCAACATACCCAACAAATAGGTTCGCATAATTGTGGCCCATTCTCGTTCCCATAGCTAATCTCGAGAAATGTCCGTAAAAATCCCCGGCGATAGAGAAGCAGTTGAGGGAGAGAACAAGTTCGGTCAGACGAAGGAGTGTGGAGTTGTTAGGTTGGCGGTTGAGTCGAAGGTCCAGAGAGTGTTTAAATGGAAGAAGTCCTTTGTTGTGTAAGATCACACTCTTTACCCTTTTACTCTTTAACTTGTTTCAGTCATTTGACTGCGGCCATGCTGGA